>NC_056735.1:1588803774-1588948774 GCF_019279795.1 Protopterus annectens | reverse complement strand
CATAGGCCCTCCACCATGGCCTACCATCAAAGAGATTAAAATGCATGAAACCATAGTGGTCCCAACAAGTCAGCAGAAGAAACCAGATTCCAATATCTGTAATCCGTATGTCTGCTTCAACTATCTACTAGCCTCATACCCACCCATTGTGTAGACAGTGAACAGCCATTTGTTTATGTTTCTCTAGGCACTTCTGCAAATTGTTATGGCTGTGATCCTCAACTCCCCCCCCCATGTGGTATATATGTGGAAATGCTTGATGTACATAGTGAATCCACTATACAATACTTGTACAAAACACTGTATGCATGATATCATATTGGGTGACAGTCCATTGTCACTGTGTATATGTTAGGGTACATTGTGGGGACTGTTGCATCTCTGCTTCCACATATTGTGAATGATGACATCTGGGAGGGTGTGATGCGATCAAAGTTTGTTGTCCATCATCTGTCTCATCGCTTTATGGGATATGGCTGCTGTTACGATGGCATCCTACTGTCGCATGTCTAGAGAATTCTCATATGGATAGCAGGGTTACCTATTTCCTGAGGACCATATAATGTTGCATGCAATGTGCTACAAAGAGTTGACAGACTGTGGCAGAGGCATTCTGATGTGACATTCCCCATGTGTCTAGGTAACAGATCAGAAAAGAAAGTCCAATAGACTGACCACGTACTCTACTGCATTCCTGATGTTGGCATGATATTTGGCCATGCTTTGCACTTTCTTCATGAGCATCATTAACAAGGGACCCGATATCAGGCAAAGTGCAAACAGAACATATTTAGGAAAGGAAGTGTCCAGTTTTAATAAAAATAACTTGAGTTCTGTTAAACATGATTCTGTCATTGAAAACTTTGGAATTTAGGACGCAGGTATTCAGCATTTAAGGATGCAAAGCATTTAGAAGAAAGTAAAGAATGAAAAGAAGAAGTTCACAACAAATCACTAGGAAAAAACAGAAATGTCTATAATGCAAAAAGAATATATACTGAAGAGGATGCCGCTTTGTTATGTAACACATACACACACTCACATTACATGGAATAGTAACATTGTTCAATCACAAACATTCAGTCTACAGAAAATGACAATATTTTTTTCCAAGACAGAATTAAAAAAAAAAGATTCATGGCGCAGGTTAAAAAGGAATAAATTAAAATTGAACTTGGAATGATTATACAACATTACTAAAAGTAAAGAAAGGGAAAACCCTAAGCTGACAACATGGCTCAAATACAAATAATTGTATGCTTGTAAATGTTATAAGCAATGGAAACAGTGAGATTAATAAGACTAATGGTGATGAAGATTATTCATTTGTAACAACTGATAGTGCAGACTATTGAATTGGGAGTGGGAGAGTCTTCAGATACGGTCAGAAATTATATACTAGCAATTCAAAATTCAGTTATTAGAGCAACTGATACTTACATTTGCAGAGACAATAATGACATTTACATAGAGTTATTCTTACCAAAAGCAAAAAATACTGGATAAGAGCAGGGCCACAGAATGTCTTAATGTAAGGAAATACGGAACTGTTTTTATACAGGTTGTACAAATGATCTTATCTGCAAGGACTCTAAAACTGTTAGTATGGGACTTACAGCAAACTTAGATACCATACCTTAAGCAGGTGTTAAGATATATTTTTTCACAAATCACATACAGAAGGGAGAATCAGGTCTTTGTGTGAATGAAGAAGACTTTTTGAATAAATATCTCTATGACAAAATGGCCCATTTTAAGAAGAGTAGATCACCTGAACCTAATTTTAGGCACACATACATTTAGACAGGCTGGAGTCTGTTTTTATAAGACAAGTGAATAGAAATTTTGCAGTTGATATATTGCAGTATTTGACTTATGCAAGACAGGATTTTTGCAAGGTCAGAAATTTAGCAGTTCACATATAACAATATTCGATGTATCTCTGATATTAATTGATGCTAGGAGAATAAATAAAGTTTTTTGGGAGAAAAATGTGTTAAATTCCACAAGATTTATTGCCTTTGTTTGTGAAATATGGTTAAAGAAGAATGACTGGAAACCAGTTCTGTCATGGTGTAAATGGTTTTATTGTAACAGACATTCTAGCAAAAAGTTAAATGGAGGAGTTACAATAGCGATTAAAGGGACTGTTATGAGACCTGTGATTATGACATATTTGATGATAACACCCAATACTGCAGATTATATAATTGTGACAATAAAAACAACCCTGGCACAGTTAGCAGTCATAGGAGTCAATAGACTGCAAAAGTCAAGTGCTGATGACCTAGAGGAATTCATATATTTCTTGCATGAAAAAAATTGTTTATCATATCTATCCTGTGTGTGAAAATGTATGTTATTATGAAATATTAAACTAGCTGTATTTCTACAATGTATCACATAGATACTCAAGAGGAGACCTTATTCAGGTATATAGGACATTTAAAAACTACTATCTCTGTAACATTTGGGGTTATCAAAGAGTAGAACAGAATCACCAGAAAGCTTGTATAGGGGTCGGAATGGAAAGATGAAAAGTCAGCAAGCAAAGGAGTAGTAGTGCTGAAATTATCTTGGTGAGTACCTTTGCGAGGTGGACCCTGTTTTCACAAAATCTCACCAAGGTGACACTGATATACAGACTGTATTTATATAGCATATATCATGGACAGAAGTAGGTGAAAAATTAAAAGAGACAGCTGGATGCACAAGACCCAGGATAAAAAAGTCTCCAATCCTGTTAGGCGCACTGGTGCCAGGACTGGAAAAAATTACAGTGTAGAATCCTCAAAATATGTAAACATTCCTAAATTCGGCCCAGGCCAGGCCCAGGGGGAGGATGACCCCCCTGTTGTAGAAGGAATTAGCAGTCCACAAAAATCATAAAAACTGACAGGCCAAAGAAGACCCATGAAGATGATAGAGTGGACTACTGCGCATAACAAAGAAATTATGCATTATTACTATTATGCAAAAGCCCAGAATTTCCAGACACAAGATATACAAAATGATTAAGAGAGAAATTAGAGGAAAGAAAAATACTTCCGCAAGAAAAAACTGTTAGAAGCTTCAAATGCGATTTGTGAAAAATAGTATATAGACCAAGAAACGTTGATCTGTTTGGAAAAAGAAGCATCTGAGGAGGTACAAAAATATAAACAACAAAACCTAGAGATATTTGAAAAGTATAAAAAAGAAATATGGACATGGGAAAGAAAGAGAGATTTGATATGGTGCAATATTTATGCAAATGAGAAAACCAAATTAATTAATATAAAGAAGGCAGCCCCAAAGATATTCAAAGAGAAATATAGGCAGAGGCATCCGGATATGGAAAATTTCACAATAAAAAAATAACATCACAAAGATGGAACATAGAAAAGAAGATTAGTAAAGCAGAAGTTAAAAAAAAATAGAAGTTGAAGTTATGGAGTGCCTGAAAAGTGAAGGATTTGGTGTAGAAAGTCTAACACAGGTTACATCACAGCATGATGGAGTGAGTCCCCAAAGTAATGAGAAACAGAGAGATCACGAGACATCTGAAGAAGAAATATGGACATGGGAAAGAAAAAGAGATTTAATATGGTGTAATATTTATGCAAAGGAGAAAGCAAAACTAACCAATACAAAAAGAGCAGCACCAAAGATATTTGAAGAGAAATACAGACAAAGGAATCCAGACATGGAAAACTTTATAATACAAAAAATATGAAAACAAAGAGGAAAAGTAAAAAAGGAGATTAGTAATGGAGAAGTTAAAGAAATAGAAACTGAGGTTAAGGAGTACCTCCAAAGTGAAGGATTCAATGTAGAAAATCAAATGCAGAAAGCACCACAACAGGATAGAGCAATGGATATCCAAATTAAGGGAAAACCAGTAAAACAGGAAACAATTGGTCAGGTGCCATATCAAGATATTTTGGAGCGTTCCACAGGAAACTAGTATAAATGTTCATTTGAAGCTAGACAGCAAGGAAAGGAACAGGAAATTGTGGAAACTCTGATGCAGTCAATGTTGAGGAGTGATAGGCCAGTGGGTTTCCATATGACAGAGCAATAGATTGCATAGGATGAAATTGAAGAGAAGGTGCCACAGGAAGATGCTATAGAACATTATATAGAATGCCAGCAAGAAATGGAAAACAAGGGGTGTGCCCTCAGTTTGGAAGAAAATAAGCTAAGAGAAGAGTTGCTTGATTTAATAGACATGGATTGATATATTAAGATCAATGAGAGAAATAGACTGCAGAAGGTCAATAAAAAACAAAAAGTCAAAAGTCTGATAAAATAAATGAATGCAGTAATTAAAACTGTCTATAGTGATCCATGCAATATAACAGAATTAAACAGGATATATTACTGTGCTGCTAAATTAATAACTGATAAAGTTCTACCACAAGAACACAGGGTAGTGAGGGAAAGAAAGGGGAGAAATTGAATACCATGATGGCAGTATCGAATAGCAAAAACTATAAAGCAAATTAAGCAATTAAGACAAGAAGTGTCACTGTTAGAAGATTATAGAAGAGGGAATAGATCAACAAAAATACTAAGAAAGATAGATGTGATAAAAGCAATGTGCAGTGTTAGAACAGACCAGGATCTATTGTGCACTATCGCAAATAACAAACTAAAAAATTCAGCACAAGTGGAAAAACGTAGAAGATACACAGATAAATATAAAGGAAAAGTACAAAATAAGCAATTTATTGATGATCCAAAAAGTTTTTATAGAGAATTGGGAAACAAGGTAAAAGGAATTGAAAGACTGCCAAAAAAAGAGGAAATAGATACATTTTGGAGAAGTATCTATGAAGATCCTGTGGAACATAACAAAGATGCTAAATGGATAGAAGAAGTAAAAGAAAGAATAAGAAGTTTAAAGGTGCAGAATATGAAATGGAATTAGGTAACAGCCAGAGAGACTCAACAAAAATTATGAAAAGTCTCTAATTGAAAAGCCCAGGCTCAGATGCAGTACCTAACTTTTGGTTAAAAGTATTAACATCTTTGCTTTAAGATTTACCCAAGAGTGAGAATTATTTATATGCACACTCCGAACAGATACCAGCCTGGCTAACAACAGGCAAAACAATGCTCCTACTTAAGAATGAACCTACAAGCTACCTGAAAAATTATAGACAAATAACTTGCCTTCCGACAACATATAAGCTATAAACAGGAACTAATGCTGACAGGGTTTACAGTCATTTAGAAGAAGACTCAATTATGGCAGCAGAACAAAAGGGCAATAAAAGAAAGTCATATGGAACAAGGGATCATTTGTTGTTAAATAAAGGCATACTGCAGAACTGTAAAGATAGGGAAGAATTTAAGTATGGCATGAATTGACTATAGAAAAGTATTTGATAGTATCCCACATTCGTGGATAAAAGAGTGCTTAAAAATGTATAAGATACACCCTACACTGATTGACTTTTACATTTACCATGAAACAGTGGCAGACCACTTTGCAATTAAGCCATGATCAAGGGCAGATTATTATCTCAGGGATAAAAATTCAAAGGGGGACTCTCTGTCACCATTGCTATTCTGCCTTGCCGTTAACCCATTAAGCTGTTTCCTTAACAGCTTAGGCCATCTCTACAATTTGGCTACTAGAAAACTACAAAATGTAAAGACTTCTCATTCTCTCTTTGTCAATGATTTAAAACTGTAAAGCTCATTAGATGAGGAATTGAAAGCACAGCTGCAGTTTGTCAAAACTTTTTCAGATAATATAAGAATGTAATTTGGTCTTGCTAAGTGTGTAAAAGCAGCCTTTAAAGCAAGAAAACTGCAGCACCAGGAAAACATCAGTTTTGGACCAGAACTTAATATAAAAGAACTTGAGTAAGAGGCAGTGTATAAATGTCTGGGGATTGATGAAGGATCAACAATAAAACATGAACAAATGTGAATAAAACTTAGTAAGGAATACATTAGAAGACTTAAATTAATTCTGAAAACAGCTTTGACATCTAGGAACAAAATCCAAGTTATAAACCAATTTCCTCCTCCTGTCCTAACTTACAGATTTTGAGTGATTTAGTGCCCCCAAAATGTGTTGGATAGATTGGATAGGAAAACAAGACGGATGCTTCATGCTCACCAAATGATTTATAAAAATCAGTGTATGCCAAGATTATATATTCCGAATTCCAGAGGAGGGATGGGCCTCATTGAAATTGATTACATGTATAGATTTGTAATTGTGGGACTCCACACATATCTGCTGACCTCAAAAGACCTAAATGTAGTGCAAGTTTTGAAACATGAGGAGAATAAATCTAAGATGACATCTCTGCTTAATTTAGCAGAAGCATATCGACATCAAGCAGGAATGGAAATCAAACCAGAAGTAGATAAAAATCAGGCAGCAACTGAGTGTGCCAAAAAAAAAAAACAAAAAACAAAAGAAAGAATGTAAGGCAAAGGACCAGATGAGAAGGCAAAAAAGTGCAAAAAGCATAAATATAGTTGCAAGTATAGAAAACTTCAGGAAGAACCTCATGTTGATCAGGGGTGAATGCAGGAATGGTTAAGGAGAGGCAAATTCAAACCAAAAGATGAAAGATTAATATTGACAGTCCAAGATAGTAAGCTATGTACATGCTGGTTTACAAAGTCCATTGAACATGTGGGAGAACCAGATAAATGCAGGTTTTGTAAAAACAAATTGGAAACAGTCACACAGCTTGTTGCTGGTTGTGACATACTAATGGCAGAAGGACTGTATACTGAAAGGCATAATAAAGTGGCAAGACTGTTGCACTGGGGATTGTGCAAACATTATGGTATTGAAGTGGCTGAAAAACACTGGAAACATGAGCCATAAAGCATCATAGAAAATGATGAAGTTTATATCACACGGGATCACCCATTACCAACAGTTCAAAAGATAGATGCTAGAAAACCAGATATAGTGGTCCAAGAAAAGAGGACAACAGTAGTGTTGATCATTGAAATCACTACATCCAGTTATTAGTGTCTTGCATACAGAGACACAAAGGCATAAAATATCAGGATCTGCAGGCAGAAATGAGATGAATGTGGAAGAAAGATGCCCAGACAGTTCCAATAGTAATAGGAGCAGTGGGTGTTATAAAAAAGAATATACAGTTGTATTTAGGTATGTTACCAATTCATGTAACCCTGTACGAATTGCAGAAGGAGTCATTACTGAACACATTGCAGGTGCTGCGAAGAGCACTTTTGGCTGACATGAAAGATTGAAACAATACTAATTTCATGAACTTTAATCGTATTTTGACTTAGGAATGGGGTCCATTCCTGTCATAGTATTAGAAACCCAAATGATTTGGAGAAATAAAAAAAGAGACTATATATGAACAAGAGATGTACTGAATGTTTCTCTCAGATAGTAGGTGAAGCATGGAATGAACTAACAAATTATATTAAAGCAAGCACAGGTATTTTTAAGAAGAACTTGGATATTTGTTATGGTTATGACTGTTTTGGTATAACTGTTAGGCTACAAATGCATTGTTGCCTATGCCTGAGATAACTGCATGCATGTATTTAAGGTGTATCTATTATTACATGACATACATTAGAGATATAGTGGGGGGTACTAGCATGAATCAAAGGAGTAACTACCGTTTATGGTTTTATGCACCTGTACTTACATACTAAATGGTCCTGTGGGAAGTCATAATAAAAGAAGTGACAATACAAATGACTTGTATACCAAGCATGGAAATCAGAAGGCTTTGCCAAGGTATTGAGCTGCCTCATGGATTATGAGCTTCTGTTCACTGTGCACTACCTAACATTTGATAGGATGGCAGTGCCCTTCCTTTTGATGAAACACTGTCTGTGGACACAATGTGGGGCCTTTATTGCCACATGCATACAATCTTTCCCAGTACTTTGGGAGGTGGATGATATAAAAGCTACACATGGCTGTGGCTCTTTCCTTTGTCATGTCATGAAACAGGTGTGCCCAATCACTTGGTGGAACTATTTATTAAGGACTGTCTTAGGTATTCCAGAGGACAATAACTGCAATGCACTTAAAAATGTCCCTTGTTTCTGTATGCAAGGTCCTTGTAGCTGAAATACTAGTAGCTGCATGTATATTGCCATACACTGGTTTGAGAATTCCACACATTCCTCCAGTTCCAAATTGGGCTCCATACAAATCAAACTATACCTGTGCAATGTCTTTGTCCAGTTGAAAATAATCCATTAGTTAATTATCTGTCAGCTGGTACAATGTAAGTCTTTGGAAGCACAGCTTTCATTTGTACATGCTGTCATGTTTCATTCTTGGGAGACCACTACCCATAATAAGCAAATGCTGTAGCGCAAAAGCTACTTCTGCTATAAGCTACAGGAAATGTGCCCAGACAGATGTCAAGGGGCACACACTGACTGCTGCAGATGTGGTCCACTGGTACATCAGGGGTTCGCATGAAGTAATGTATCCACCTTTCTTGTTTCTTTTCTGATCATATAAAATTATCTCTGCCAGTAGATGATTAAACCTATATATTTGTATATAACCTCTTTCATCAAATTTTAGCTTTCTTCTATTGTGTGTGTGTGTGTGTGTGTGTGTGTGTGTGTGTGTGTGTGTGTGTGTGTATATATATATATATATATATATATATATATATATATATATATATATATATATATATATATATATATATATATATATATATATATATATACACACACACACACACACACACACACACACACACACACACACATATATATATATATATATATATATATATGAATTTATCATATATGTGAATGTCTCTTGCAATATTGGAGTGCATGTTGCATATATTCAGAAGCACATGCCTTCACTACTTTACACCTGATGACTGTAAATAGCAGTCTGTTTTTTTCTGGATCCTCCTTTGCTTGGCATTATGGCCTCATTAGGCTCCACTTCTTCATTTGCATGTCATTTCTTTTCATACAGTCATATGCATTCCCCTTTTCTCCTTTTAGTTCATTGACCAATAGTGATACTATAGCTGCTCTATGAGTTCTTACCGAGCTGTGAGTTCTCGATTTCTACACAAGGTCATGCTGCATAACTCACACTTTGAGCACTAGTCAGACACAATGTAAATATCAATCTTACATACCACATTTCCTTCAGAAGATGTAACTATGGAGACAGCAGGTTCAGAAACTGTTTCTTTACCTGAATATTATTATTTGTAGAGTATGATTAAATACTTATAACTAATAATTCTTCTTCTGTTTGTAGAAAATCTAACTGTTTATTTCTCTTTTTATTTATTTATCTGTTTATTTTAAGATTAATATTTTTTGGGCATATGGATGGATACAGAGGTAAATCAACTCCTTATGTCGAATTAAAGACAAGAAGTTACAGCCTGACTGTATTTTGGCAACTGTGCAGGCAAATTAATGTTGCAGAAAATATAATCAATGTAAGGCTGTAATAAAGATCTTCAGTTTAGATTTTATATGGCTATTGTAAGAGGGGTTTTACTTTTATGTCTTCTTAAATAGTAGTAAATAAACGTGTTCTATTTGTTATTTAATTCAAGATATTAGACGCCATTGGTTCTAATTGAAAATGCAGTGTATGTTATAGTTTCTCACTTTGAAATAATGATGATTTTGTATTTTTGGATTGTCTTACGTATTTAAATATAGTTCTAAAGGAAAGTAATCACTAAACCAGTTCACAAATACTAATAACTCTGGTGAATATATTATTCATCCAGCAAGTTTAGTTATTGTTCCATTGAGCATTTTTGCTTAGTTTCACTTTTGCAGCACTGAGCATATTCACTGCACCACCCAATGACCACTTTTTATTTTATTGTGTAGCAGTTTCACCTCTGTGATTTTGAATTATTGTCCACTTAGTAATATTTTGTTAATTTGTTTAAAATCAAAGGAAGAGCAGCTGATAAACACACACACACACACACACACACACACACACACACACACACACACACACACACACACACACACACACATTCTGGGTCCCACACTCCAACTTATATCACAAAAAATAGAACTACTTTAAACAAAGAAAGTTGATAACTTTTTGGCAAACTACACTGAAGATAATACAAGTTAAAGCTACTGGGTGAAAGTGCACTTCTCCAAGTGTAGCACTACCCCGTACATACTTTTTTTTTAACAAGGGTTTGCTAGTTCATCATATTTTATTTATTTTATTCAAGTTTGTTTGTTTACCTGTCCAGGATAATACAGTCACAATTTTATATATATGTATATATATATATATATATATATATATATATATATATATATATATATATATATATATATATATATATATATATATATATATATATATATATATATATATATATATAAAGAGTTTACAGGTAATGGTACAAAGATTTTCAGAAAGATGGGCCATATTCATATTTCTCTCTCTCTGTATATATATATATATATATATATATATATATATATATATATATATATATATGAAAAAGAAAAGGAGGTAATACATAGAAGGGTTAAGAGTAAATTATTAGAGGAAAGCTAAAAGCTGCTGAAAGAGGTTACATCCAAATATGTGGGTTTTAGCCATCTATTGGTAGAGATAATGTTATGTCATTAGAAGCAAAATAAGAAAGGTGAATGTATTACTTTATGCAACCTTGTTTCGGGTGCATTTGCACTGGGTCTGTATTATGAGGTATGTTTAAATTGGGGTTTGAATTTGTCATTTGTCAGAATTTCTTTTGGGAAGGGGAGTTGTTGCTATAGTTTAAAGGCTAGAAAACAGAAGCTGTGATTGGTGCAATCCAATTTGGTTCTACAGCCATATTTACAGACCACAGATGCCATTTGATATGCTGGATTACACAATTCTTTTCAATATGCTCCAAGCATGTTGAATAGCTGAAGGCCTTTGCATGTAGCTTTATAGTTTCCTGGGAGATAGAACTTTAAAAGTTGTAACAAGGCTGAGGAAGGTATATTTGAATTAAGGAACCCTGTGCATCAGTTTATTCCCTCTTGTTAGTACTTAGATTCATCATTTTTTTCCTTGATCATAAGTGATTCCAGCCTTGCTCAGTTATAATGTTATCATATTTCTCAGTCGGCAGACACTGATAATAGGTACAAAGACCCTTGCATAGCCAGACAGAAATCTAAACATCTAATTATCATAACATGTGAATACCAAATAGTATAGAACATTTCTCGCTTCCAGTAAAAATGTAGTATAGTACACAGAAATATGTATTTTAAAAAAAGCAGCATGGCAAAAATGATGACAAAATATAAGCATATTATCAAAGACACAGTATAGAATCTATAGACATTAATGAACTGCATTGCAAAATTTTACCTCACAGAGTCATTTATTTTTGTTTTTGAAAAAGGGAGATGTAAGATGTGTGCTTTCTTATAGACAAGTACTAGGCTAGCTGCCATTGTATACCATTTTAAGTCTAGCCAATTTTCCTTTGGGAGAATCAAACCTTGTACTTGCTGATTTAGAAGTAAACATGTTAACCATTATACCAAACCACAACCCAAGAGTAGAACCCAGTATCCTGACCTTCTAGCACACAAGGCAATCCTACTAAGTACCTAGACACAGACACTGTGCATCTTTCTTTAAACTATTGGTGCCACTAATATGTTGGCCATATAGTGTGGTGTTTTGTGTATTAGTCAGCTTAAAAAATCATGTCTGATGAAGGTGAGTCAGAAAATTATGTGAAGGAGTAAATCAATCCTGAAAATAGGAACATATCTTAAAAAATAGATTTATCAAGCACAGGAGAAATTTGTGGAAAACAGGGACAGTTGAGAGGTCTGAATATTTTGGTTTTGCAGACATGCTCATCCTTATAGTCTGTAAATGGACAGCTGACCAAATAATAAACTTGGCTCTGTAGCACAAATGTTATACTTGACCATTGTAGATCCCTAAACATGTTTTAGAACAAACCTTATATTTATGCAATTTGCATTGCAGATGTTGCAGACCTGAATACAATACCAATTAAGCAAATCATCTGTAATAAATATACAACGTCACATTGCAGCCCAATCTAACATTTCATTTCATCTTCTAATCTGCAGCAGGAAATATATAAATGTCAACTGGAATCGTGCCAACTTTCTACACCCTGAAGCAAGATGAGACATAAAGATGAACTTCCAAATGTCAAGACCAGGGTATTCAAAACCTATAATGGCAATAACTTTATCAAGTAATACTCAACTACTGCAACTCACTGTAAAGAAACAAAAAAAAAATCAGCCCTTTACTTTAACAGAGCTATAAATGCATCACAGTCTATGCATGAAAATGACCAGATAGCTACTAAGATTATATCTATTTAAAAAGAAGATGTAGTATTTAGGTTGTTACTCCATTTATTTCACACTGCTTGATAAGCCTCATTGTTTAGATTCTGGTCTTTTTGCCATTTCAATGAGGATAATGCTCTAAGAAGAAAATGCCCATCATTATACCTTCTTAGTTTGAAATCTACAATCAGACCGGAATAGTATTGAAATAATAGCAGATTTCTTTCATGTTCTTTGCTCTGAGCATCTAAAATGCATTCATACTGAAGAATGCATGTCTCATTATGTCAACTGACTTTATTTTCCAGCTGTCAATATGTCATGTTGAGAAATATATCCAGGCAATTTATAATATGATAATCTTTCTGGTCAGAGCAAAGACATGTAAATGTATTTGAATGATGTTACTACTAAACGTGGAAATCAAAAATTTTGCTAGATATAATATTTCCCATACCATCTTCTAGGATGTAAAATATTTGCTGATGAAACCTAAAGATACTAAACAGAAAATAAGTATTAAATAAAATAGCCGGCAACAACAGAGTTATCGCAATAAGAAAATATAACTGAAATTAATATACCTTTAAGAACTCAGTAGGTGTTAGACTGATCATTAACAATAATTCAGTGCAAGCTCACCTGTCATATTCACTTGTACTGTCTGTCTAATAGTATGCATACCATCTTCTGCATTTCTTGAGCTCATCTTAGTGAGATCAGCTTATTTCTGCATTACTAAGCTATGTTGTTTATCATGTCCACTACAGATGACACATAAATAAATATGGCATTGGTTTGTTATGGTTCCCACTAAGCTGATTTCAGATCTTGGACAGATGTTTAGACCAATCTAATGGAAACTATGCTACACTAAGGATGGTTTGTAGCAGCAATTTTTTTTTTTTTTGAGGACAGTAAATAAGCAACTTTTGGTGTCAGTAGGTTTACATGATTGCCGCTTCCACACAGTGTTGAAAGTTGCCAGGCCATCTCTCATTCTGCATAAAATTAGCATTCTCCTGCAAAGAAGGGTTACAGCCTGCAAAAGTTGTTTTCTGTGAAGGCAATGAATAGACGATTTAGATGTTACTAGGCAAATTGTTAAAATCTTCTGCATGACAGCGCTTGCAGACAGTGCTACTACTAAAGGAAAAGGACACTTCATATATTCAGTCTTATTAAAGCTATTGCATACTGATGATTATTGTTTTTCTTACATGCTAGCAGCTACTCTCCTTAGAAAATTAAACACTTAAAGCTACTTTAAATTTAAAGCTAATTTAAAGTTACTTTAAAGCAACTGCTACTGCTCCTTTCAGTGACGACTGACCAACTGGCAACTCTAACAGTTAGTCTGGAGGCTGGAAAAGTTGTCCTGCAATGTGGCTTAGACCATCTTGCAAATTATCTATTTGCTGTATAAGTGTGTCAGTAACTATTCTACATGGAGCACTATCTTGGGGTTGGCTGACCAAATAAAGTCAGAGGGCAAAAACCCTGCTCCACTCAGCCATGCTGCACATGGCTTCACTTTTCTCTTTATCCACGTTACACACATGCCACTTCATTTATAACTAACAGCACACAAACCCCTTCCTCTCAAAGCCACTCCCTCCCATTATCTAATTAAATGGATAAATGCATAAATGCATAAATTAATAAATAAATTAATAAATAAATAAATAAAAGTTAATTTTCAAAATAGCTTGGAGGCAAACTCTAAACAAACCCCAAATACCTCCACTATTCTAATCAGATTAAATAGCAATTAATTCCAGAAAATAATTAGTCCTTGCAATGAATCATAGCACAGTCTTACCATCCATCATCCTCTTACCTGGTTTGAGCCTTTGCCTATGCTTTCAGATACCCTTCCTACTTAAAATTACAACCATGCTTGATTTCTGATATCCCTCAACCACTCCCAGTTTATAACCCTTATATTTCTCTTGAATTGTACACCAAAACTCTAATATACACTAATAGAAAACAATTCATTATGCATCTCTACCTTATGCAAATGCAGACCCCACCCCTTACTATGCTGAAAAAAAACATTACAAAACAGTATGCCTACTTAGAGTACTTCAAGTCAGCAACATTCAGACTAAGGCAGATCCAAGCAGCCTTCACCTTTAACCAGACTGTAACTCACAGCAAACAGACAAAATCTATGTGACAGCAATACCATTCCACATAACACTACTATGTTAAACTCCAACAGTTTTAAATAGCATAACTTTCTAGTGGGAGTATCAATAATAAATAGCCACAACTGTAAGTATGTTTTAACTCAGAAAAAAACTCACTTTTTTTGCCATTCAAAATATATCCTCTCCCATTACTCCATCTATTTCAATAATGGTCCGAGTGATAGGCAATGTGATGGTGTTGCCTTTTTAATTTACCAAAAATGATCAGCTGCTATAAATAACATCAAGACTGCAGAAACTGTGGGTGTGGCCAAGGATGAGCCTTGAGTAGCAGCACTTTCTCTCAGCTCTGCCTTATCATATCTTTTATGACAGGAATTTTTAATTATAACTAACTAAAAAACTTTTTTATATATTTGGTTTCATTTAAAACTCTGTATAGTTAGTATTAAAATATTTTTTAAGTTTTATTAACTTTTCCTGTCAAATTATAAGAGATGAGTTTCTGGCATCTGACTTCAACGTGTGCTTCACAAAATCTTCTCATCAGGACTCAGCATTAAATAAAGAATGTCAAACTCTTTTAACTACTATTCAGGAATTATCAACAAAAATTGACAGAATGGACATGAAGATTGATGTTTTTAAAGAAACCACTTCTCAAAAAATGGAGACTTAATTCCAGCAGACTCACCATAACAAACCACAAAAGTTCTGGGCAAGTATTAACCAATTACTACGCCCAGGGCAATCCATCACACCAAGCTCACAAGGCACAGACCAGGAGAATCCCAAGCAGGCTGCTAATGCCTTTAATACCCTTTTCACTGAGGCCATTCAAACTCTTGCCAGTCAGTTATCAACTCAAAACTTAACTCTAACTTACTCTAACACTATCCCACCACCTCCATTTCTCTTCCAGCCTATCCCAGCAACATATATTCTTACCCTTCTCCTAAAACTGAAACCATGCTCTCCTTCAGCCGACCAGCTACCCACTGAATATCTACAGATAGCAGCCAAGTCCATTGCCTATCCCATTTCCATTCTCATCAATAGAACCATCAGTGAAGGACACATCCCAAAAATATGGAAAGTCTCCCATAATATACCCCTACATAAGGTTGGGAACTCTACTGAATTCTCCAATTACCGTCCCATAGCCCTACTTTCTCCCTTGGCAAAGAACATGGAAAAATGTATCCACAAGCAATTGCTAGACCACCTAATCCAAAACAATTTACTGTCCAGCTGTCAACATGGTTTCATACCTACCCACAGCACTACTACTGCCCTACTTTCCTTTAGTGACTGTACCAACAAAAAACATAACCTCAATATGCTTTCCTCTGCACTGTTTATAGATCTGTCTAAGGCATTCAATAGGGTAAATCAACAGATACTTATAAATATCCTCAAATCCCTGTTACTAGATGCACTAGCTATAACATGGTTCCAGTCCTACTTAGATAACAGATAACAGGCTGTACTTTGGCATAATATTCTATCTACCCACCTGCCTGTTAACCTTGGTGTCCCCCAAGGGTCCATATTAGTACCTCTTCTGTTTTCTATATTTATTAATGACCTTCACCTAGAAATGCCCCAAGCTACTTGCATTCAATACGCAGATGACCCCACACTTATATGCTCAGCCCCATCAGTATCTGCTCTTCACTCCCGAACCCAAAAGGTGTTTAACACAGTTGAACAATGGTTTACACAGTGCTGTCTCCTTCTGAACCCTAAAAAAAACAAGCTCCTCCTTTTTACCCATACTTGTAAGTTCCCCCCTATAGATTTCACAGTCACATCCAATAATGGTGCTCTCATATACCCGGATCCAACTACCAAACTACTAGGCATCACCATAGATAACAACCTCAACTTCAACACCCATATCAACAATACTCTAAAAACTGTCAATAGAAAACTAGGCTCTCTCTACAGGATCAAACCCTTCCTCTCTCCTGCAGCTAGAATAACTGTCGCTCACACCCATTTAATCTCTACTTTCCTCTATGCCTCACCCATATACACTAATCTATCTAAAAACAACCTTAACAAAATGGAAAACTCCTACAATAACATAGCCAGATTTGCTACAGGCAACCCTATCAGAACCCACCACTGTTACAATTTAAAACAGCTAGGATGGCTAGAATTTCAAAATCACCTTAAATTCCACCAAATGACCATTGTCCATAAAACTCTTTACCAACCTACAAATACCCCTACACTAGCTACACTCATCATCCCCTACAATAATCTCAAGAGCTTACGATCATCACGTAAACTTCTTGTCAATATTTGTAAATCAAACAACAGGGCTGGGGACTCTCTCTTCTCTAATACTGTTGGAAAATCCTGGAACCTTCTCTCCAGTGAACTTTCCTCACTTCCCTCTATATCACTTTTTAAAACCAAACCTGAAACTTTTCCTCAAAACACACTGGTTGTGCTCCTGTACTGAACCTGATTAATTAACTAGCTCTTCTTACTACATTCAGCCTACTCTCTTCTTCTCAGTAAGCAACAACCTTATCTTAACAGCAAACCTTCTCCTTCTACATACTGTTACTTACATCTTCTTAATGACATTAATGTGAATATTTTTGAACTAATTAATTGTATATTATCAGCTGCCTTCTGACTTGTATAACATGTGTTGAAACTGCATGTGCATTATACTACTTATACCTGATTATTTTTCACTGTTATGTACTTCTGACCTCTTTGATTATGTCTTACTAATGTACCTGCATAGTGCATTGTTTACCTTAATTTGTATATGATTTGTTATTGTTTTTCATCGGAGCTTATCTCCCCAGGCCTCTACTGAAAATGGACCTATATCCAGATAGACTATCCTGGTCAACAAATGTAAAATAAAAATAAATAAATAAATAAGACCTTAAGCAGCAGAAAAAATAAATTACTGGTATTGAAACATCACTAAACAACATGGATAGTAGAATACAACAAAATGAACATAATTTAGAATTTCTTCTAAAGCAAAATTCTTTGCTTCAAATAAAAATAGATGATCTAGAGAATAGATTGTGAAGAAATAACATCATGATCTTTGGGCTACAATCTAGAATAAAATAATATGGAGAAATTTTTAACTTCATGGATACCTGAAATTTTATAGCTTCCTGAAGCACTTTCTTTTGGTATATAAAGAGCTCACAGGTCCTTATCTACATCCAAAAATACTAAAAGTAATTCCACAAAGTATGTCATAGTCAAATTTTTATCAACACATGATAAAGAAATAGTTTTGAAGACTGCATGGTTTAAGTCACCAATCAAATACAAAGAAAACATCATTTGTTTTGATAATGACTATTCTACATCTGTCATAACTAAAAGGAAACAATTCTTACCATTACTTAAAGAACTTAAAAAAACACAGATAAAGTCTCACCTCCTTTTCCCTGCAAGGCTGAAAATCTTCCTTCAAGATGGTCCGAAGATATTTGAGGAACTAGATGCAGCTATCAAATACATAACATCTAATAAAATATTGGAAAAAAATAGATGTAATGGACTGGGCTATTTCAAGTCTTAAAAGAATTGCTTAAAATGGTATCTGGAAAACAGCTAAACACAAGAAGAAACTCAAAAAATAATTTTTTACAACATGGATTTTATATTCTTTTTACTTACATATGATTTTTTTTATGATCCAGTAGCCAAGGAAAATGAAAATGGTTCAACAGGTGAATGTTGTTCTAATCTTTATTATATTGTGTTTTTAGCTTGTGTTACCTGTTGATTAGTTTATTGGATTCTTATAATAGCTATTAGCATCTTGTTTTATCTTATATCTTTATTAATCATTTTAGTTCTCCTTGTATTAGATATGTTTAAAAATACCCTATATAAACTTGTTTTAAAATACATTCTGCTTTATTAAAAAGAAGAGAAATTGAATATCTCCCTTTACTTGCATATGCTTTTAAACACATTTACTGCACTATTTTAATATTGTTTTTTTCCACAGATACTAAGTAGCTGTATATTGCTGTGATAGTATGGTTGGCATCCCAGTTGCTGTCTTTTCCTTTTATCTTGTTAAACTAATGCATATATGAATGGTTTAAGGTTTACATTTGCCACAGTCTTTATACCCTTTTGTCTATGGTTTGATTTATGTTATATGACTCTGAGTGGCTGTAGGAATTATGTGATAGAGATGCTGTTGGTGATTTTTCATATTAATTCACTATTGTGACTTTAATTAATTGTTTGCTTCTATTTAAAGCAGTTGAATATGTACATCTGTTTGTGGTTTTGGGAAACGTATTTTTTTTTTTATTTTTATGATTATATTGTTTTTATTGAGTATCGGCGGCTTATGGTTTCATTTGGTGCCCTTTTGTTTAGTGCTGTATTTGTTTATTTGAGCCCTGTTGGTTGGTGGCTTTGGGCTTGTAGAGGACCTGAAGACACAGTCATTCCGAGGGTTGTTTTTTTTCTCTTTTCTTTTTCCCCTTTCTCTTCTTTAGCATAATATAAGGCTTTGGAGTGTTGCTGTAGTGTCTTGAGCTGCTCTCGAGACATAGAAAGCCTTCAGTTGTTGTGCGTACTGCCTACAGTTTCCTACAGAAACTTTTGAAGATATTTGCACTTGCTACGGCTCGGTGATATGTACTCATGCACCTCTGAACTCCTCCAAGAGCCATATGACATCATCAAGAGCTCGACGGATATTTTTAAAAGGCAGTATCTGTAACTTTCCTTTTTTTTTTTGGACTTTATAGCAAGAAATGCATTGTTTTCACCTTCTACAAAAAAGTAAAATCATTGCAAATCTTTCTATGAAGACTTTGGTGCCTTAAAGATAGACTTTATTCTAACATGGAAATCAGCCAGTGTAGACTTCAACTTGGTGGGCAGAGAGGGGTTGATTTAATGTAAAATAACTACAGCAATGTTCATCAAATTAGCAAAATGATTATAGCAGTTATAAACTATTAAATCTACAGTTGGAAACCACTTATATATTTTATAATTTAACATTTGTTTAGACATTATTAGTGGCTAGTTTTAAAACAAGAAATCATTCTGTCTAACATTCTATATCATAATTACTTTAAAGCACTGTTATTTATAGCTGTTAGCATTCTTATATTCTTTGATAAGTGTTAATGACTCAAAATTATCAATTGTAAACACGCTGATGCAGCTAACCCTGTTAAAGTTACTGGTGATTTAATAACTAGAGGTAAAGATGATACTAAATTTGTTACAAATTCTGTGGTGTGCTGAGAGTTCTTAAGTTAAACATGTTGGATCCATACTCATTGTACATCTGTGTATGTGTATACATATATACATATATATATATATATATATACATATATATATATATATATATATATATATATATATATATATATATATATATATATATATACATATATATATACATATATGTATGTATACATATAGAAAAAATTTATTCATTTATTTATTATTAATTTTTTTATGTTTGTTGTCCAGGATTCTCCTACAGTGTTGAGGAACCTTTTTTAAGTGTAGACCTGGAGAGAAAGGATTCAACATGTTACACAATTTTCATTATTAATTAGCATAAAAAAGCAAAGGCACAGAATTATTACAAGGCATTATGCAACAGTACAATGTTATGCAATCTCAATAATTATAATTATGCTGTTTTTTATTAACAGTAGTCTTGTTATTGCTTATCAGCATTGTATAGATTAGAAGTAACTAAATGTAACAAGACACTTTGCAAATACAGCTATATAAACTACACCAATGTGCTACTTTAGTTGTTTGTGTTTTAAAATTTTATGTAAGATTTGCAAATAGATTTGGTGTTTCCCTGATATATATTTTAAGATGGGTATAATTTCCGTTGATTGCTTCTGAAGTGGTGATTCTATTCTAGAGCTTAGACTATAAGTATAGTTAAAATTCTCACTTTAGATAGATTTTTGGTTTAGCTATATATGCTATATCCACTGTAATGTTGCATTATATCTTACTGATGAATTGTTTAGTATATCTTTGGTTATCAAAGGATTGCTGAAAAAACAAAAAGAAAATATAGTTACATCTATTATGTACAGTTACCTTTTTAGTTGTTTGCTAACAACCATGATAGAATTGTTGATCTGTCATGTGAAGCATTTTTGTATTGTGCTGTCTGTAGTGACTTTTAGAACAGTGTAGTCTTATTGTCTTAGTAAATGTTATAACACTATAGTTTTAAAAATAGTTACATTTTAATTACTTGATTATATTTTTACTAACCACAACGTAAAACTGACAACTAAGATACAACAACAACTATAAATATTAGAATTAAAATTGTTTTTTTTTTTTTTTTTGCTGATGATTTGAATTTCAGTTTTATGGTGGCACTTTTACAATTCACTAACATCATGAATAGTCTTTCTTTTTTGGGTAATGCATTAATTGCTAGATTTTTGATAAATATAAATCTAGGAGACTTCAAAATGACCTTGTAAACATTTTACATTCCTAATTTTATAATTAACTCTGACACTAGACATTTAGTAACCTTATAATATGTTATTCTTTGTTGCAATTTATCTCTAGTTTACTTTTTATTAGTTAATCTAATATAAAATGTATGATGAGTTCTCCTTTTGCATAACACAGACATTATTATCTACAAGCCATGTTTTTAATTATGAAATAGTTCATACTTAGGTGGAGCATGATAGAAATATGTTGCTAGTAGGTTTGTTAATTTGAGTGATTAATGTGTCACTCAGATTAGGAGTTTATAACTCCAGGTGGGTTCTAGAGGGTTTTATAGATAGAAGATTTTTTTTGTTATTATTTTTTGATAATATTCTTTTTGATGTTCACTAAAACATGTATAATAGAAAGTTATTCATATAACTTTACATTTTTATCTATGCTTCACACATTATATATTGCTGTATTCCCTCCATTTTACTAGTATCATCTCATAGATCAAAGTTTAATAAAAGTTTTAATCAGTATGTATTACAACCCAAAAAACTTATAACATGGCATTTTTACATTGTATTTCCCTTAACATAAATGGTCTAAATAACCCTAATTAGAGAAGGTCTTTGAACAAATATCTCCAGTTACATAACTCACAATTAATTTTTCTCCAAGAAACTCATTTGATAGAGGGTGATGTTTCCAATTTAGAATCTAAATTTTTTTCAATTCTTACTAGTTCTGAGCAATCTCAAAAAAAAGAGGTGTTACAATACTTTGGAATATTAAGTTACCACAACCTAAAATAATAGACTCATACAAAGATAATAAAGGTATGCTAGATTCTATTATCATAAAGTTTAATAACTTAATTTTCACTCTAATTAATATGTACTGGATTCCTGGCTTTGAACAGAGCTCCGCACAACAACATATAGATCATATTATCCAATTCTCTAAGGGCAATATTATATTAGCTGGTGACTTTAATTGCATTTTAATAGCTCAGACTCTACTTCTAAAGTTAATAGAAGAGTTTTGAGTTCAAACAGATTACTAAAAGAGTTTTCTAATTCCTTTTTAATGAAGGACATTGATAATTATGCCGACCCCAAATCATTATTCTATACATTCTTCTCACATAGACACAACACATTCTTAAGAATAGAGTTTTTATTTCTAACAATTTAACAGATTCTTTAAGTAATGTAAAAGTTATTACATGTCCCTTTTCAGATCACAATTCTATAACCTTTGATATATATATTTATACACATACCAATGTTCAGATAAAACCGATACCAGCATATAACACTAAATTAAAACATTTTAACATCTTCATATTAGAAATTCATAGTTTTTTAGAATTTAATACCAGCAATAATACATCTGAAATTTTCATCTGGGATGCAATGAAGGCATATTTATATGGCAGAATAATTGATTGGTATTAAAAAAATGACTTTTGTGGGACAAAGATTTAAAAGAGATACAAACTAAACTTGATAGTTTGAATCTTGATTTATCAACACATCAATAAGAAAAATCCAGACTGGATGAATTAAAATCTTTAAATAAGAAGTATCTTGAGATTCTAAACCATAAAACTATGATTAGTCTAGAAAAAAACTAATTTATTAATTGTTCAATAAATCCCAGATCTTTGAATATTATAGCCAATAAAGTAAAAAAAGGTTAAATAAATTCAATCACATTAAAGAAATATATTAACCTCTAATGAAAAAAGGTATCTGATTTACATAATATTTTAATTGAATTTAGAGAATATTTTTAAGCTTGACCAATCTTCTGCACTAATAAACGCAGAGAAAGATATTCAAGCTTTTATTAATAAAAACTAAAAAAGATAAACAGAAGAACAAATTAAGTTACTTGATTGACAAATTACATTAAACGACATTCAAGAACAAATTAATACACTTAAACAAAACAAAGCACCTGGTAATGATGGTATTATTCCAGAAATCTACAAAATTCTACCGAATGAAGCTCTAACTTTGTTACTTTCAGTTTTCAATGCAATACAAAATAAAAATACTATCGCTCCAGCATGGAAATATACATTCATTTCTCCCATCTTAAAACCTGAAAAAGACCCTACAAAATGTAATTCATATAGACCTATATCGTTATTAAACATGGACTATAAAATGTTTATGTCTATATATGCAAAGAGGCTTAAACATTTTCTTCCCAACTTAGTAGATGAGGACAAATCAGGTTTCATAATAAATAGAACAACTTATGATAACATTAAAAGAATAATAACATTAATTGAATCAACTAAAAACTTAAAAAATAGCCTAACTATAGTTAGTTTAGATATAAATTGTGCTTTTGCCACAGTTAATTGGGATTACCTTTTAATTCTTCTACAGGAACTTAAGTTTTCAAATAATTTTATAAATCTTATCACCCAGTTATATACAGGCTCTCAAGCTTAAGTCAAAGTTGGTTCTAATATAACTCAGTTCATTTCTATTATTAAAAGGACTAAAAAGGTTGTCCATTATCCTTGCTTTTATTTACCTTAGTTATGGAGCCTTGGGCACATTTGATTAGAGATAATAGTAATATTAAAGGTTATGCTATAAGTCTTAATAAAACTTCAAAGACTCAAATGTTTTCAGATGACATTCTGGTTACTTTGGGAGGTAAGATTCCAACAATTCAAGAATTATTTAATGATATAGATTATTTTCAGAAAAACTCAGGTCTTAAATTTAATCACAATAAAACACAAATCTTATCTGGCTCAAAAAATATAATATTCAAAATGAATTTGAAAAATATATACCACAGTCCCAGCAAATAAACTATTTAGGTATAATTATTGCCAACAATATAAAAGAAATTCAAAACTGAACTTCGATAAAAGTTTAATAGAAATAGACATACTAATACAGAAATGGTCTAAAATAAAATTCTCAATAGAGGAGAAATTATCAGTTATAAAGATGATACCTCGACCAAAAATCTTATACATAGTTCAGTCTATTTCTATTCCTCCACCTTATACAATAATTAAAAAGTTTAACATTATGATTAAAAAATTTCTTTGGTACCCAATTAAATCTAGGTTTTCTTTAACATATCATACGTACAGCTGGAATAATGGAGGTATTGCATTACCAAACTTAGAAATATATTCAATTTCCACAGTTATTAAAACTATTTTGTACCTTATAGATAGTAAATACTCAGTAAAATGAAAATATTGTATTCTATCTTCATCACAAAATTTAAATAACAATAATGACCTCTTTAAGCTAAATCTAGTAAATAACACATTCTTATGGAATCTAAATGAATATTTTTCTCTTTGCTCTACCCAAAATTTGATATCAAATCATATTAACATTATTTTCAAATTCTTTAAAAAATTCATTCTTAGATTTCAGTCATATGAAAGTTGGTTATTCCTTATTTTCCCCATAGCATACACACAGGGGGTTATTTTCTCCACAAACTTTCATTAAATGTCAATATTTGAGCAAAAACATCTAATTTATTGGCATCAAATGTTGAAAAACAATGAATTGCAATCCATTAATACTTTATTGGAAGAGAATGACCTTGATTCATCACTATGGCTTGACTTACAAGAAGCTAGAAATTATATCAAAAACAAATTTGATTTAATACCTTCTTCGATTAAAAACTTAATTCCCAAACACATTCAGTACTTTATTGCTTTTAATCAACAGAACAACTTAATTAAAAATTAGCCTGATATATATATATATATATATATATATATATATATATATATATATATATATATATATATAAACTATTAAATCAGACCTAGATGTATTCCTAGACAATCATTGGAAATATTTCTCTGACATTAATAATTGTAACCCTTCAGATAAAAATAAATCAGATTTTCTTCAGTCAGCAGGTAAAACTACTTCATCACTTAAATGGAGAATGTTTACTTGGAAATTTTTAAATAAATCTTTCATCACTCCATATAACATAAATAAGATGTTTAAAGAAAATATACTTTGTTGATGTATGAAGGTACAGAATGCTGATTGGGCACATATTTTCTATGATTCCACATGAACAAATTCTGGGAAGATATTAATCCTTTCTTGCAAGTAGTATTCACTGATAACTTTTTAATTACTAAATCATTTGTTTTATTTAATTCTCCAATTCCATCCTGTGTAAAACCAAATAAATAGTCACTTATTTGGTCTGTACTGTCCATAGCCAGGAAAGAAATCACAAGAAATTGGAAATCATCACAAATTCCCTCTTTTCAAAACTTTAAAGATCTTCTCTTGGAAGTATCTAAATTAGAATCAATGACAATCAAGTCAACATCTTCTAGGAATACAGCAGTGTATAATCAATGGATGAATATAATTGAATTATTAGAAAATCAATAACTTAAAGGTATTAATCAGCTTTTATTCACTTGTTTTAACTTAAATTGTTTGTTTATAGAATAGTGAACATCTTTATATATAGTTCATTGTCTTTTTTGATCTTTTATATTAGTGTTTTTGTTTTTATCTATTTCATCATAAAATATGTTCAGTTCTCTGTTAATAATTGAATGTTTCAGAAATGACTTTAATAAAACTTATTTAAAAAAAAGACTGCAGAAAGCATGAGCAACTGATATCTGAAACTGAATCCTAGCTAAAATATTAGGTATCCACACCAAGCTACATCACTGCATAGGCTACCTCTCCCACTTTTTCTGTAGCCATCTTATAGCAGTTTCTTGTACACATTCTTCTAGCACGTATGTCAATAAACACCATTATACTTGGAAATGTCAACATCAGTGCCACTACTTGGACTATATACTCTCTAAACAAAATGCTGAAGTTCCTCAACAGAACAATTATTGAAACAGCCATGACCTAATCCAACAAAAGGAATTAGTTTCACTCATGATATCATTAGCATTAACTTAAAGCACAGACATCTTAACATGACCATCTTCTTCAATACTCTAAATGATCATTGCCTACTAACCTCAATATGGCCCTTCAAGGTGAAGAAAAGTCCTCCGCATATTCACATATAGACCTTTTCAGGAATCCAAAACTGCCCATCTCATATCCCAGACTTAAAAAAGCTTCCACAAGTCTTAATAATTCCATATGGTGCTCTCATTATCATTGTTCCAACTTTACATGCTGTACTACAACATTCTACTTTAGACAAATTTTTGAAAAGAAAAAGCCCTAATGAACCTCAGTGACAAAAGTGGTGCATCCTTCTCTAAGCTGCATCCAGACTTTCTTAAATTGATAGCCACTCACATTGCAAAACTCATCTCACATCTGCATAACTTGAGAATTACATTGGGGGTCTTAAATATCCAGTTCAAGCTTTCAGTCTTAATCCCTCTTACTAAGAAACCCATGACAGGGAGTGCAAGGATTCCATGTTAATAGTCAACCTTTGACCACTTACAAAATTTTTCAAAAAAAAATGTATAACCAAGTCCTATATTATATTAACAAATATGAACATTTATGCAATGCTCAACACAGTTTGCACAACTCTTTTAGTATGATGACTGCAGTGGACACAGGAAAAAAATCAATAATATGTCTGAATTTAGATGAAAGGATAAACTTTTTACAGACATTACCAGAACACTTGAAAAATTCATCTGCATCTTCCGCCTTCTCCTTCCATAAGCTAAGCAGGTTCAGCTTTGAATCCAAATAATATTAGGATTCCAAAGTTACCTTCAAGAAAGACTTTTCCAAGTCTGCACAAAGTACATTTATTCAAACCAAGCCTCCTTTGCAACAGGAGTACCCCAAGGTTCGGTTATGAATCCATTGCTTTTCTCACCTTTCAACAATGATGATAACAATGACTTCTCTAATTGTTATTGATATTATTATTATTATTACTAGAATGCTTTTCATTGAAGCACATTGTGTGGCTCTGTCTTGCTGTCCTTCTTTGGTTCTGTCATGCTCTCATGAGATAGCGGAAAAAAACCCTGAGCATCTCAATGCTGTCCTGCAAAGCCATTTCGATGAAAATCCTTTTAAATTAGACAGACTGACAATATTTTTTACTCTTTAAGTAAAATATTGAGTCTCTGTCATTAACTTGACAATTTGTATGCACACACACACACACACACACACACACACACACACACACACACACACACACACACACACACACACTCTTTCATCTTTGTATATATTTTCCTACACACACACACACACACACACACACACACACACACACACACACACACACACACACACACAAGAAAAAAAAAATGCAAGTTTAAAATAGCAGGCATGTTTACCCACATATTTTAAATAAGTAGCTGGTGAACAAATGCGTTATACTTAACTACGGTATTTGTAAAAAAAAAATCTGTTCCTACTGCCATTGATATAATATCTGCCATCTGTCCACAAATATAGTGCTATTTTGTCCACTGCAACCCATACCATCTTATCTTTTAAAATCTAACCCTTCTGCTAGCTACAATAATGTCTGCAGACACACACACACACACACACACACACACACACACACACACACACACACACACACACACACACATGCACAAGTAAAAAACAGGTAAATTTAAAACAGTGGGTATGTTTACACACATATTTTATATAAGTAGTCATAGAACCAATGTACTGTACTTAGCTATGTTATTTATAAAAAAAAAAATCTTCCTACAGCCTATTATATAATATCATTGCTATCTGTCCACAAATATACTGATGTTTTGTCCACTGCAACCCATACCATCTTATTCTTTTAACATATAACCCTTCTACCAGCTACCATAATACAATTACAGTACCCAGAAAGAATGCACCCATTTGTTAAATAACGCTCTATATTATTAACTATTAACTGAAAAAACATCCTGTTTAAAAGTTAAATGCATGTTATTTCCAGTCTGACAGGCAGGTGATGATGTTTCCTGATTCAGGCGAAAACAAAGTAACATATTATTCCAGTATAAGCTATTTACAATGATTATAGACACAGATTTGAAATTCTTCCAGCAATGAAACAGACATTCTGCAGTCATGAAGTTACTTGTGGCATTTGCAGCTTTGGAGATTATTTAAGGCCTATTTCCTGTTCCAGCAAGATAAGCCAAAAACAAAGTGCAAGGAAGATGTTGACACTTTCTGGGCACATGTGGACTAAATTAAAAAGGAAGCTGATGATGTCACCATTGAGATAAAGAGCTCCCAGAGGAGTCAATAACTGGAAGACTTAATTACAGACACAATGACTGAAGTCAATACCTATGTAAACAATGCCAAGACCAAACTGACTCCTTATACAGAAGAAGTGAATCAGAAACTTAACTACTATGCAAAAGTTCTTGTAAAGAAGCATTTGTGATGATTTGAAAAATGTGAAAGACCATATAGTTCAATACTCTGAAGAAGCCTGTGAAATGGTCAGGCAAAACACAGATGACCATCAGCAAAAATGTAATTTGTACATCCGTAAACTGAAGAAATATTTGGCCAAGGTTTCTGAGGAGATAAAGAAAAATGTAACAATATATGCTGAAGATATGAGCACCAAAGCAAACCAAAATATTGAAGTGCTTCATGATACCCTTCCAGCCTTATGCAACCACCATCAAGGAGAAGACAGAACAGCAACTTCAGTCAATAAAACAAGCAATAGATAAAGAAATTGATGTCTGTTACAACGTTGGTCAGAAATTTGAAGAAATTCAATGCCAGATTGAACTGAAGGTGGAAGAGATCTGCACATTTATTGAAAAGAAAGCTGAAGAGATCCAGGAGTTTGTAAAACCTTATGTTATAGAATTCCAAAAGCAGTTTAATAGTTTTATTGAAAGTCTAAAGGCATAAATTTGCACAAAATAAACTTTTTCATCACACATATTTTTTTTCTTTTATTAAAACTGCACAACAAACTTTCCAGTGGAAAAAGTTTTGCTGTATTCCTTTTGAGAACTTAACACATGCATTACTATACAAATACAAAAACATATATAAGAGAGTTATAAGAACAAACCACAATGTGATAAAAATAAGTTCTTTTGTTCCTTTTATTGATTCAATGGAACTTCATAATTTTATATATTTTACATTTTTATACATCATGCATATCTGTGAAATAATGCTATTTTGCATGAATTTACCCAGCTATAATCTTCTTGGTTTTTCCCTCTGGGAGTACAGTATCCACTGATATAATGACTTACCAGAAGAAGTAGCAGAAATCAGCAGAACCAACCTGGAATGCTTTTCTGATATTAGCTCTTCTATGTGTCTTTTGCAAAGTTTTCACTCTTCTTTGTTATTTTTTACTTTTTAGAGTGATTCAATAAAAAATATTATTATTTTTTTTAAATCTTTTTATTATATGTTTTATTTGAATATTGTAATACATGTTGGTAATCTGTCCATAGTTGAAACTAGCAATAAACTTACAAAGCTCCAGCTTAATCCATAAGACTTCAATAAGATTCGTAAATGGACCCAAAACATGAGGTTGCATATCAACACCCTAAAATCTAGTGTCATGAGCTCAGGGACACCTCAAAGAATTCCCAAGAACACCATCTTTGCTTTTACAGGCACAAATGGAAGTGACCTTCCAACTGTGCCTGATAAAAGATACATTGGCCTCACCCAGGACTCCTCACTATCCTACTCTAAACACACAAACATTGTTATAAGCAAAGTAGCCACACAGCTAAAATGGTGCAATAAAGTATCCCGTTTACTTACATCAGCCTTTCACCACACTGTAGCAAGAAATGTATTAGTTTCAACAACTGAAACTGGTCTGCCTTTTATAACTTTTTACATTGTAAATAGCTTGTTTTTCTAACTAATGTGATATCTCTACATATCCTTATGCACCCGGGTCATGGCTGAAAATGGTCTGGTGATCAGCCCAATTACTTGGTAATCAAATGTCAGTAAATAAATAAAAATAAATAAATACACAGATAATACTGTTTTATTTTGCTATCTTAACAGAAGTTGTTGCTACAATATATTGCACATCTGTTATTATAATAAAGGTTATTACTACCATGTATTAGATAACTACTGACCTTTGTAATGTGAGGACTGCTAAATACTGCATGGCAGGCATTCTCAGTCTACTTAAATTATTTTTGTTTCTGTTTTTAAACAAAGGTTTATGCAGAACTGCAGTGTTTTATAAATGCTGATTACTGATTCAATACAAAAAATACATGGTATGTCTCCTAATACTAAGGTCCTGACCCATGAACAGCTATACAAAATGCAGCTATTGTGCATATGGTGTGGAGAGCTGAGCACATGATATCTTACTATTTGGCATTCCTTATACACCTGTATAATAATTGTAGAGTCTTTAAACAAGTGCCAGTTGTACAATGTGCTAATGAAATTATAATTAGTTGAATTACATGCTACTTAAACAAATCAACATGGCAGTGCTATTCAGGAACCTATAAAGCAATTATGTAAACTGAGTATAACCATTTACCATGAAATCTACAACTTGTAAGATTACAGACACTATTACATGTAAAAAAACATGTTAGGGGTTGCTGCTTTCATCATTAACCTATATGTGCAACAGGTTTTAACTCAAGGTACTGCTACTGCCAGACCTTGGTCAAGAAGAAGAAGACTGTTTAGAACCCATTTGACTTATCATGGACTGCATATAGTGATATTGGGTGGACATGGAAACACTAGGGAAAATATGTAACCTCTGCTACCTCACCTGAGGCTCCAGGGAAATCGTGAAGAACTCATTCCAGTGGAGACAAAGTATGCACAGCTTTACATGTACTAGTGACAAGTATTTTCCTTAGAACCAGTGGGGATATATAAGGGGTGGCATAGGCTTCAGCTTCCAGAATATTATATCAGTTTCTAAATACAATGCTATAACAGGCAATGTAGCATATCTGTTTCCTATGTGGCTTAGAGGAGACAGCAAGAACCATGCAGACATTTATGCACAGTTCCCTGAGGTTTTGGGGGCCACAAATTGCACATGCATAGAAATAAAAGCCCCACCTGGTTCATAGGTTCATAGGTAGGTACTAAGCTATGGGCCCTAAGGCCTATATAAGCCTAGCCAAAAAGGTACCCTGGCTTTCACCACCCAAGAAAATTATTTTCCTGTCCCCCTTTTGAGTAGAGACACAGAGGTGATCCCTGGAGTGAATTTTCTATTTCCCATCCAGTCATCAAGATTTTTCTTGAAGAGTGCTAATGAGGAGCTTTGTTTGATATAGATAGGCAGTTTGTTCCAGAGTATGGGAAGTCTCTGGGACAGGAATCTATCCCTCCAGCATGTTCTGTTTATTGTGGTGACAAGGTTTAGGTCCCTAGAGCATGTAGCTCGGAGGAATTGGGATTTCTTTAAGTGAAGCATGTCCAACAGCTCTGGGTTTGACATAGCTTTGTATGTTAGGCAGAGACTGCCTCTGAGTAGGCAATATGTGACAGAGTAAAGCTGGAGTTTTTTTAGATGGTCTGCGTAGGGTATCTGTTTGAGGCCAGTAATCCTCCTTGTGAGGTATTTCTGTGGCCTTTCCAGTTGCTGTAGATGTCTTGTGAGGTACATACCAAAAGGGGTGTTGTACTCTATAATGGGTCTAATGAGTGACGAATAGAGAGGAACAATGACCTCTTTTTTCCTAGATGAAAAACCTTTTGTTATGAGGTGTGCCACATAGAAGGATTTCCTGACTACTTTGGCAATTGATTAGCAAAAGAGAGACTATTGTCCACCTGTGTCCCCAGGTCTCTTATCACACTTTCAGTGTTAAGTAGACTACCAGCTATGTGATAGCTCATGGGTACAGAGTTTTCACAAAAGGGGGTGACAATGCACTTTTTGGAATTGAGCTTGAGGCAATGGCTTTGACACCAGGCATCTGTGTTACTGAGGCCCTTTTGTAGGATGTCCACATCATTAGGAGTTTTGATTATGGCTCCTAGTTTGCAGTCATCTGCAAACTTTGTTAGCCAGAGACCTTCTGTGTTAGCCTGTACTTCAGAAAAATAGATGCCAAACAGGAGAGGACCCAGGACTGAATCCTGTGGTACTCCACTTGTCACTGGTCTGAAGTCAGATTTGGAGTCTGCTGCTTTCACAGTGTGGGTTCTGTCAGTGAGCCAGTTGGCAACCCATCTTGTGACATAGAGATTTATACCTAGCTTAGTGAGTTTATCTATAATTCCAGAGTGAGGGATGGTGCCAAAAGTCTTGACGAGATCTAGATAGGCTGTGTAAATCACCTTACCCTTGTCTATGGCTTTGGTGACTTCTTCAAAGAAGTTTATCAGGTTTAGGAGACATGATCTGCCTTTTCCAAACCAGAACTGGCTGAGGGTCCAGAGTTTGGAGATTACCAATGTCTTTGTTTATAAGTTCCATGATGATACATTCCATGGCCTTGCAGACCAGGCTTGTTTGGCTAATGGTGCAGCAGTTCCCAGGGTCCATGGTGGCGCCCCCTTTGTGGAGTGGGATAACCATCACTATGCACTATTCAGTGGGCACAAAGCCTGACGTGAGGCTATGATTGAACATGGTGCTTAGGTGGGGTGCCAGTTCATTCTGTACTTCATGTAGAATGCAGCCTGTGATGTTGTCAGGTCCCATGGATGGTGTGTTCTTGGCAGTGGAGAGCATGTTTTTTTACCTGTGCAACTGTGATTACAGGAACTTTGCATTCTTCCAGTATAGATATTGGCCCTTTAGGGGGGTGAGAGGGGTGTAAAGTTAGCACTGAGCCTATCTGCCAGGATGTTGGCAATATCAGTTGGTTCTGTATATTTAGTGCCATTGTGCTGTAACTCAGAGCAGATCTGAGTGTTGCCATTCAGATTCTTGACATAGCTATAGAATGCTTTGTGGTTGTCTTTAAAATCAGTGGTGATTTTGTTTTCATAACTAGCTTTGGAGGATTTTATGAGCGATCTCAGCTTCTTACTGAGGCTGACCAGGGAGTTCCTCCAATCATGAGATTTCACTCTTTTTTGTAACAGTTTCTTTCTTCTGTTGTATAGTTTGTTTATGGCAGGGCACCACCAGATTGGCTTCCTTTTTTTGGAGGATAACATCTTGGTGAAAAGAGAATGATAAAACTCTATACACTGTCAGGTTGTCTGTAATGCCCAAGGGGTCATCTGCAATGTCTGTGCAAGTAAGCCAAGTAGTTTTCATGACTCACATATATGGCAACCCTGTGAGCTGTACACAAGGTTTGCTAGGTGTGATTTTCAACAAGAGGCTGTAGTTGGTGATGCAGGTTATGCACTGGAACCTTGGTTAATGACACCCATGAGAACTCACAGAATCTTCACAGAACAAGGATGCAATGATGCCCATGTTCAAACATGCAGTATCATAGAATGTGTATCTAGCTTGCTCAAATCAAGGTTCTGATGACTAGTCACATCAGCAGGTGCACTGCAGTACAACCCCAGCAACCTCTAGTGAAATAAAATCTGTTTCATGTTGCACAATATCATTCTCAGGCAACAGTTTCAACAAGACCATCTATGAGAGAACCACATTTCCCAGTACCACAGCAGAGTCAGCAGCTCCAGCTAATGCTGCTGGCAGAGGTAGGTGTGCACAGTATACCTTGGCTCTGGCAAAAAGACAAAGGATAGCATACACAGTGGCTACCTAAGTGAAAAACTAAGACCCTAAGCACATACAAATATTGAAACTGATGAGTGCAAAACTGCACAGCCTTTATTTAACCATGCAATGGTTGTGCTCTGTTAGCAGTCAACATCACTGCTTAGATAAGTAGTGTGTGTGTGTGTGTGTGTGTGTGTGTGTGTGTGTGTGTGTGTGTGTGTGTGTGTGTGTGTGTGTATGTGCAGTGGTCTGGGTAAGTATTTTTTGAATGTGTATGTGTCTGTCAAAAACAATCAAACACTGTGCTTACACTACATTGTGACATCTGAAACAGATGTGAGCCATGCAAGTTAGACTAGTCATTTCAGTGTAATCGCCACTGACCATGAGAACTACCTCTGCCAGTAATTGTACTGCTATTTCTGTAGCCTTGAATAGATTTTGAGGTGGTAACTGAATGTGACTGATGTCTGTTAGATTGGCTCTCATAATGACTATGTTCTGAACCATAATCTTTTAGTCTACCTTGCATGGGAGTAGACATCACAATCGCTGTCAGAGCAGTGGAAATGATGACACTGTGCGAGTGGGATCTTACACAGTCACATTGGCTAATACTGGATGATGTAGCACTTCTCTGGCTACATGGATGGCTGCATACCCACCTCAGCAGATAATCCATTGCAGACACTGCCTAAACCAGTGTTTCATGCATCCTGTCCAGTGATTCACCCACACTGTTCAGCAGGACCCACATTTCCAAACACACAGTTGTTGGCACTTGTATAATCTCTTCTGAAGCACTTGTGGAGCATGCCTATGTCTCTGAAAGCCACTCACACACTGAATCACCAACATCAGGAGATGGGGGGAAGCAGGCTATCTCTGATCATGTTTATCAACCCATATTTGTGGTGCCTTACACTTATGATGGCTACAGGGAGAATCAACCAGTTCTGCACTGGACTAACCACACTACCCTGATCAACCATGTCACCCTCAACCTGTCTTATGACTGAGGACTCCGTGTCATGAGTATGTGTAGGCATACTGCCTATGTCTGAAATAGGGGCAAGGGATTTGTAGGCTCAAACATAATGACAGACTGACCCATCAGAGGTTACCAATACTGACATTAGACAGTAGAAGTTCCAGAGTGCCACTGTCATGTTCATATATGATAAGTAATCAACACAACAAATAGAGAAATAGAATAAACAATGACCAAACCTACATTATGTAAAATACATATTAAAAAATAAGAGATGCTAATGAAATGAAAACAAATACATTTCAGTCACACATCCATCTACCTTTTGTATATTAATAAGAATACAGAAGGTTTGCTGGTGGACATGCAAAAAGAAAATTAGATGTGTCCAGATATAAGAAATGGTGATAAACTATGGATGATAAGTATTACAAAACAAATGACACAAGAAACAGAAAATAATTCCATTTACATCTGCAAAATAAGACACATATCATAAAAAACATTATTGTCCAGATTACTTCCCTCCATTCTCTCTTCCTTTTCCCTTCTCTCATTGTCTCTACAATCTCATCATTTTGTCTGGCTATATATATATATATATATATATATATATATATATATATATATATGTGTATACACACACACACACACACACACACACACACACACACACACACACACACACACACACACACACACACACATAAAACATATGACATATAGATAGATCTACAGTGACAATTATTTAATTATATTCCGTTCCTGGCAGTAGATATGCATGCTTGGGCTGTCTTGGATGTCACCCCCAGCATCAACAATTCTGTTTGTACTCTGCAAGCTGTTCTGTATATCTAACAATGGACAGGGTCTGCTCCATTTTAGTCAGTGTTGGATCAGTAGCAGGTCCACCCCTAATAGGCATACATACATGGGCTGCCTGACATGTAGCCACTGTGATCATATCACTGATCCTTTGTCTTATTTTGGAATATGTACTTCCATGACCTCTGACCACATTAACATTGTTGACCACCTGCTCCAAAATCAGTCATGGGTAGACTTGTCACCTTTGCCTCTATGTAAAGGAATGATCCATGGTGACATAGTGCCTAAATTATCACATAATTCTTAGTGTCACTGTGTGGCTATCTACAGAGTGTAGATGTCTTGGGGGACAATAGCCCAGTAATATAGGAATCATAAAAGGAAAAACAAAATGCATAAGTAATTCAAAAATGATTGCTAAAAAAAAAACATAAATATCTATGAATGTATCCATCCATTATACACAAAATACATGCAAATGTAGTGCTTTATACAAATACATACAACTTAATACAGACCCTCTCCCACACCAGACAAAGAAAGGGATTTGTAAAAAATTGCTAAGAGGACAAACATTTCTGAATAGCTGTAATGGATCACAGCATTAATACCTTTCATTGAAAAATTGATATTTTTTGTGATAACCACTTCCATGGTGGGGGGGGGGTAGTCAGACATACATCAAAGGCTTAACACAATTTTGTCTGGTAATAATGCAAAACACATGACCTTGATAAAAACTATGTATTGCACTAAGTGTTTAGCTTCCTATATTAAAATTCAAATTAAATGCCAGGTAGCATTATTTAGAAACATTTTAAGAGTCAAGAAATAACTGCAGACAGCAATCCAATCGTTGTAATGTGAAATGCAATCCATCAGTAAGGTTAAAATACATCAAGTTTTAAAATTAATGTCAAGTTTTAAATCAAATTGTGTTATTGAGCTAACTGGATCCAGTCTCCCATACTATGACTTACAAGATTACCTTTATATAGTGCATATTCAGCCCTCTCAACAATGTGAGCAAGCAAATAAAAACTGTAAATGTAAGCTAGCTAGCATTCATGAATTCTACAACCTGTACAATGTGCAGGGCAGGTAAACATGGTGTAAGGACTTACACAATAGCAGTGCAAGGATGAGCATTGAGAAGTATTATCTACTAAGGTCTTGACGTCAGGAGCAATCAGGGTTTTACACTCTGTCCCCTTTGATGTACACTTACTGAGGATATGTCAGGGAGAAAGGACTTACAGTAAAGTCAATTAATACATTCACTGACTTAGGAAAGCAACATACTTAACATTTCTCTGAACTGTTTATATCCACACTGTGCTTATGAGTAAATTATGTCTGCATTTCTAAGAAAGTGCATTACTCATTGAAATATATACCAACTGCAAGGCAAATTAAATTACAGTCTTAGTAGAGAAGCATAGCTAAGGGGATGATTTTCACAAAATAAAGAGAAGAAAGCTGCAGTTTTGTACACTTTTATTTTATATAGTGAGGAAAAATTAGCTTAACTGCCGCTAATACCACAGGCATCCACACACTTCACTATAAATTACACAGGACAACTTTCAGAACTTGGTTCTATAGTGCATGTAAAGTCACTTGATACTATGCCATATTTTGAATATATGTAACCCATTTTTTCTGTATCTTTGGCATATCCTGGTAATACCCTCAATTATGTGTTGTGAATGCACTGGTGTCCTGGAGATCAAATCCAGAGATAGTGCTGTTTGTGTGAACATGATGTTCAAGAAGCATATGCTTATGCTACAAGAGAGCAATGCTGGGGAAACATCAGAACAGTACATTTTAACTACCTGTTTCTAATTGTTCCCTGTATTTCAGTATTTTTTTCTTTTCTCTACATCATCTGAATACTATTCTGCTTTGCATATTCTTGACTGACAGTGGTCCCTAGCAGTTAAACATAGTTCACTTCTTAATGAAAAAGTGAAAAGATTAATTCCAGATGCATTTGGAAGTGTAAACAAGCCTGGTGCCATCATGTTGCTATTGGTGCTTTGGATAGTACCGAGTGAATAAATTGTACCTGTCAGTTAACTTTCTCTGTGGCATAAGATGCAAGTAAAGTGAGCTTAGAGAAACAACACATAATGAAGGGCTCAAATCAAGCTTACAGATATTTACGACTGAATTCAGAATGAATATTGGCACCTAATATTGTATATGAACAAGTTAAAGTCCATGATATCTGATAAAATCTTACATGTAGTCCATGTGAATTGATATTACAAAGGTGTTGCTGTTGTAAACTCACTTATTTTCATTAGTACCAACAATATGTGTTACGGTGTTTTGACATGTTACATTTTGTGCAGTATGCGAAGACAAAAGCAGTAATATGAGTCATGAGGGCAGATGATTGATACATATTTTCGAGAATTATTCATCATGACAGTTAAACAATATATTGTAAACTTTGATGTTTTGAGTAATCGTATATACTGCAGCAAGAATGACCTACTGCTATTGTCTTTGTGCACCCTTTCAGACCAGTTGTCATTACATGAAATCCTGATGATGTATAACCTAAAAGCTACTTGTGATATTGCAAGCATATGTGAAAATGATGACTGTGTCATGCTAATGCCATAAAGAAAACTGAAAAACGGAGGATGCAAAGCAAACCAGTGAACTGTTCGGCTTATTAAATTCTGTTTGCCTGCCTAGCAGTGGTTCAGGGTGCTTTGTTTTGGCTTAATGCCATAAAGAGCTTTGTTCCATGTTACATATATCCATTAAATCTGTTAATTGACATTAAAGGTAATCTTTAAAATTTTTAATGCTTTTTGCATCTGCACTCCACTTTGCAGTGCACAAACAGGCTTTAACTCCTAAGGGAAAATGAAAAATTTAATTTGGCAGCCTTCTATAGTGCAAATCAGCTTGTACCTGATGTGTGGCCATCAGCACTCTGGTTATTATTCATTGAAGTAAATGCACCTATCACGTAACTTTCTCTGTGGCACAAAGTGTAGTGAAGTGAGATTAGGGAAATAAGACAGGTGATGCAGCATTCAAATCCAGTTAACTGATTATTTTACAGAGGGTATCTGAATACATATTTACACACTTTTTGTAGTATAATTGTGTTGTTGTTTAAAACTCAACTATTCTTGGCATTGCTAACAACATGCAAGCTGTTGTGTATTCACTTCTACAGTTCTGATAATGTGTGCCATTAATTAAATTTCTGATGAGGAAGGAGATGTGAGAAGAATGAATATGTCACTATAATGTACTTCTTGCATTTGTTATTGCTAGGTGTACCCTATGATTAAATTAAGTTTTCCTTTCAGCTTTTTCTCTGACAATGTTTTTACTTTTTAGTTTTTTTTTATTTATTTAACTTTCTGATATAATGCCTTTTGCATTTGTACTCTGCACGTCAACATTGTTCAGTTCTTAAGGAAAAAAGTGAAAAAATTTAATTTTGATTACCTTCTATAGTGCAAACAAGCCTGTCACCAGTACTAGGCAGTCAGTACTTTACAGAATGCTCAGTGAAGAAAATGCACTTGGCAGGTAACTTTCTCTGTGGCACAAGATATATGTGCAGTAAGATTAAACAAGGAGGACAGCTGATGCAGTGTTTAAATCCAGTTTACAGATACTTTTACAGAGGTGGACAGAATGCCTTTTGTCACAACATTTTGATTAGAAATGTTACAATGTATGCAGATGAGTATCATAACTATGTTTATTGCAACAAATGTGTCATTAATTCATGCTATAGGAGCCTAATACAATGTGTGTAAATTATGTTAAACATGATTAGAACAAATACCATAAAGCATTTCATTAACATTGGAACATGTGTCAATAGTTTCAGCATCAAACATGGCCAGATCTCACTGTTTTTTTTCAGACCTTCATTGCTTTTTTATATAGTCAGTGCCAATTTATCTGTCAAGCCATCAGTGTTCTTCACATTGTACAAATACATTTGGCAATGAACTGGGCACCACTTTAGACACGGTTTTAAGCTTGACTGCTGCAGACATGGCTGGCAATGACAGGAATTGTGTTTCAGAGCACAAAAGTGAGGTGTTGAGGAGTCAAGGATTTGTGTGGCACTCCTCCTGAAGACATACAGCTGAAGGCTGCTGCAGGAGGATTAAATTATGTCTCAGTAAAAGGCTGAGGCTTGGAATAGCTTGTCCAAGTATGTCTCCAGTGCAACTGGCATACCATACACAGGAGAGCATTGTTATTAGCATGACAGTGGCATGAAGAGGTGCAAGTGTGACCTCCTGAATCAATGGAAGGATGAACTTAAGACTGTGTACACCCTTCAGTTGTGCAAATATACACACCCATCACCTGTCTGATACAACATTAATTAGCTAGCAGAGTTATTCATTATGCTTTCATCTATGTTGTTTTTTTTTCTTTTCTCTACTGTACAGCTGCAGCAAGGATAGAAGAAAACTGTGAGGCACATCAGGGAGAATAACTCATTTCAGAGAAGCACAGGGTACATGTACATCATGTCTGAGCAAGTACACGTTAACTTTGATATCAGGCATACACTCCTTTTCCAATACCACTCTGTAACTGTATTCAGGAATGATTACATCAGCTAAATACCCATAAACACACATTCAATTATTTTTCAGGATGTTATTTATACAATCTTTTGATTTATTTTATTTATTTAACATTTATTAACCAGGAAATTCCAACTTGGAACAAAGCCAATTTTCAGCAGAGGCCCGGGGAGAAACGCTCCAGATGTATTAACTACAATATTGCATGGCATTAACAATTCTACTTTGGAAAATATGATTATTAACTTTAAAAGCAGATATCTGATATGGCATAGTAGAAAACATGATTCCATTACTCATATCATACCATTTGTGATGGATTGATTTTATAACACATTAATGCCTTTCCGTCATATTTGGATGTGGGCAAGAATTACTTATATATTTCTCAGACTGGTCTTTGTATTGAAATATAAAACTAATGTGAGATGCCATTGACCTAATTCTCTTTTTGTTGTCTCTTCCCACACTATCTCTCTCTATCTCTCTCTCTTTCTCTGTCTCCCCATGTTTTGTTATTCGTATGTAATTATTTTACCACATTGTTTCTGATAAAAAATAACAATCAACACAGGGAGCTGGACCAACAATTGCTTAGCCCACCATATTACACAGATGGCTGCAGTAGCACCAACATAGTCAGCATAGACACCCTGCACATCTGGGTCTCAACCTGTCACAATTGTCTCTACAACTCTGACCTACCTGCTGCACCTACATCAGATAGCTTTGCCCCAGCTGTTTGTGCTGTGGTGCCACCCAGGAGCAGTAGAGTACTGTAGGTGGTAATTTTGTCACCCATCAGGAGCTGACAGAGCTGGAAGATGGCTTAATGGAAAGGGGTCTTAGTACCAAAATCAGCAGGGTTGAAATGGTCCTGTATCATATTGTCAAAAATCATGCCACATCCAGCACTGACCCAGGCAATTGACACATGATGACAGTTCTGATGGTGAGGACTAGATTCTCACTGTTCTCAAGTTGGATGTAGAGGTGCTATGATGTCTCCTACTTATCTCCAATCATGGTGCACCCCAACCTTTTGTGTCCATCACTATCCCTGTTTGTCTTGTATGTCCCAAGTCTGCACCTGCTATCAAAGCTACCTTATGTACCTGTCACTCTCATTCCTAATCACCTTATCCAAAATTCTCGCTCACAAAAAAAATAAACACCTGTCCCACAAAAATACAAACTACTCTCCACTTTGTCTATATATCATCTCAACACACTTCATTTTGTAAAATTGGCTATACAACACTCTTCCCTGGTGTGATGACTCTCTGAAGTCACAACATTGTGTGTACAATAATCCTTTCATGCTGTGAAGAAGTGGATAGTCATTGTGCTCTCCCATCACCCTCCTGCTAATTCCTGTATTCCTTTCCCAGTGCTCTACCCTTTGTTTGCCCCCATTTTCACTACTGCCCTGTCAACATGTTTTTTACACATTTAATGTGGTCAAACATAGAATCACACACAACATATATGGCCAGAAATGGCCCATCAAAAAGTATTCACTTTTTGAACTCAGCATTTGCATGAAGGATGGCATCATGCAAGACTGCTGAGTGGCAATGGCTGCTGTTAACTCCTATGGTAATACCTGAAGATTTTAATTACAGCCACATTAGCAACATTCTCTTTGCACTCATGTGCTAAATTTGCCACATATTGTAGGAATACAGATTAAAGACAATTTAAAGGCACTACTATAAAACAGTTACTCAAACAGTTCTTAGGCTGCTGGATGTAATGAAGTAGAATTACCTATCTGGTATGCTGAGATAATTCCACTGTCTGTAGACTGATGTGTTTGCATAGTTTGATTACAGCTGAATTACAAATTATTATTTCATAACATTTTATATTCCTATCATATGTTTAACTGCAAACTTCTGTATTTATTTTTAGCTACAACATTTTGATAAATACCATTTGAACAGTGCAGCAAGAAAACATTTGCTAAACATTCCATCCCCAGCAGGTGAATCAGTAAACCACCCCTATCCTGCTTACGGCTTAATTTTGTTTCATCTCTCTGACTCCATCTTGTACCCTATAGCAAGATCCTTTTTGTACAGAGCATGATAGATTAATAATGAGGAAAAATGTAAGAGTAACATACCATAACGATGGTCCTAAATTTACCATAAACAATACTCTTGCTATTTGTCTCTTCATCTCTCTCTCTCTCTCTCTCTCTCTTTGTTCACCCCTTCTGTTCAGTAAGTTGTCACTGACCATTCAAATATGTGATTTAAAGAGCTAGAAGTATAAGTTCTTTTGGGCTATTTTGAGATATAGACTGATGTTTGCATACTTTCAAGGGTTCTAATCCTGACATTTCCAAACTGTTCTTGACGGTTTTTAATACATTATTTTCTGTGTAACTTTTGCCTACATATTGTTTTGAGCCATCATTATCATGCTCCTGTCATTGGTTAGTATTAGGCTAACTGCCCTTGTGGGCTATTTTAAGCCTAGCCAATTACCCCATCTAAGACTAAAACCCTGCACCTTGTGTCTGTAAGGTAAACACGTTAACCATTATAACAACCTCCCAACCCCCCTCACAATCTACTTGCTCCCTACCTGTCTCCTCTGTCTGTCTCTCTCCTTCTGTATCATCACTGTCTCCTTAACAGTCACCCAATGCCAAACACTGAGCAACAGGTGTACCTTAGGGCAAATGGAAGTACACAGCTCTTGGTAAAATGTTGTGCATTTTTGCTTTTGATTGCATTACTCTGGTACCCTTGACGCTACTGTGTTTAACTATGTAAAGTTAGGACAATCTTCTCCTGAGCAGGCAGAAGAGTTGAATGTACAGTAATGTAATGTAAGATGTTACAGTTTCAAATATTTGTATGAAGCATTCATCTCTGGACTATGTAGTTTGCTTCTGGCTGAAATGTAGACCTTGTCACTTCTGTGGTGAAGCCTGATGCCCATATTCTCCCTTACCTCATTTTCTTGTGACTACCCCTTTAAATCAGTACAATTAAAGTAGTATGTGGTGTGCTAACACAGTTCAATTGTCGGTAAAATGCTTTTCGCATAATGACAAGGGTTTGAATCCAGAAATATATGAAAGTCATATGTAATGTATCTGTATTACGATTATGTGTGAAAGTGTTGTCCGCATACCTTACAAACAGTAATCCAGTTGGGGGAAAACAGAGAAACCAAACAAATATCAAAATAACCTCTGGAAACACTCCAGAAAGGAAACAGCTTCAGACCACAGTTACACAAAAAAATGTATTTCAGCTTATGTTCTTTAACCACCTTTTTAGAAAACAATGGCGATGTCATCCATTCAAATGTGCATTGCCACAATGCTAAACCAACATCTCGTGTGAAGAATCTGATTCAGGCAATATTCTGAAGAAGTCTATGATCCGAAGATGAAATGTTAATTTTGTGTTTGTTTTACATGCTTAAATAATATTTTCTGTGTGGCTGTACTTCTGAAGTTGTTTCTGTACCGGAGTTAGGTTCACTAATTTCCAGATTTTGTTTTGGTATTTGCCTACATACCTTAGTAATCCGCCATTTTCCTGCTAATGTCTCAATCATGTCTCTTTTTGACCTCTGATGGATCCCTATTAGAATCATATGACTATAATAGTATGACAGATTACTTATCAAGAAAAGCATAACACTAATGCACCACGAATATATTAAAATGTGGCCCTGAAACTTATAATACTCTTTGAGTTTCTCTATCCCTTTCTCCATGTCTCTATCTGTTACCACTTGTGTATCATCACTTTTTACTGTTTTGTATTTATTATGCTTCTGGATGTAATGTACACCTTAATGGGATTTTACAATTCTCATAATTGCAGAGAAGACTGATGCATACATTCTACTTTGCTCCAATCTGTTGTTGGATTCAAAGTTTGTGAATTAGGAGTTATGTGGTGTGGTTAGCTGCTTCTTTCTTTTTTTTGGAATACTGTCAAAGTTCAAATCCAGATGTATGCCAAAGTGCTCTTGAAAGTTTTGTATGACTCCTTTGTGTCTAAGTATGGATATACATTTTCTTAACACACTATTATCTTTCTGCTTTATTAATGTTCTTTTTCCCTGTTGGGAACACTGTCAAGTACAGATCTTATCTGAATAATTATGATGATAAACCAAAAAGTAACACAACATAAATATTTACAGAAAGGAAACATATACTAATCTCTTAGTACGTCTGCATGTGCATTCCTGGCAGAAACTGTCCACGTCTTCCCATCTCTACTGTGTCAGCAAATAAACCTCCTTGAATTAAGCCATGTTTCCACCATGCCTGAATGACACATATCAGAAGTGAAGGATTGCAACTGCCATGACAAATGTGAAAACTGTGAGACATGAAACATGAATATAACACATATCTGTTCTGTGTTATATCAGCTTCAGACACAGTCGTATGTGTATACTGATTATTTACGTAAAGGTCAGCACAGAGCCCCAGAGACTACTGCTAAATCCCATTCTAAGTTCAACTCCTCAAGATATGTTTGCACATCCCCTAATACTTTACCTTCTGCCTCGAAAATAAGCTTACAGTACTATTTTTCAAAGAGAGAGTTAAAAGAATATCACAGCTAATAATTATGTGAGAATTTAGTACACCTTCTGTGTGTGTTAATGGAATTTTGAAACCAAGGTATCTGGATTTTTCAGTAATGTCGACTTATTTAGTTCAGTCTGTTAATGTATGTCTGCTCTCCAACAATTACACTTGCATCTTTGCTACAGTGATGTGAAACTTTTTCACACATAATCTATCAATGTTATGCATACGTGCACTGTCATATTTAGGAAGTGTCTGGTTGCATTGTTAATACACATTATCCAAGCATGAACCAAGTCAACTGACAGTGACACAATAAATGATTACTATTTGCATGACATCATCCCCGGATGAACTGTTATGAATGCTTGCTTGACAATACATTTTTTTGTAATTATGATTGTCATTGTCACCACATGCTGTGAAACAGGTGCACACCCCAGTATTACAATATACATGAATGACAGAATATAGATCTTAAGAAAGAAATATGTACTTACATGAACAAGCAAAATGCTTTTACATGGATCTGTACAGATACATAACATTTGTCCTAAATCCTGTGATGAACAATAGCTGAGGTTCCAAACAGTGAAGTTTTAATACTTACAAATTTGCATTCTCACCACTTTAAAGTCAGACTCCTCCTGTGGCACTTATTATTCATACTGTGTTCTCTGTATTTTGTGACTAGTTAGGTAGGTGGTTCAAATCTGAAAGTGGTGAACTCATGTGCATTTGTGTGTGTGGTCCTATAAGTAAAGCCTCAACAACAGATGTTCTGTGTCCACTTCCACTCAGGAGAAGAATTTAACTTTGATCACATCTCTCTCTGACATAATCCCACTTTTACCACAAACATCGTCTCTGCAGCACAGTGATGAGGTCATCCTGTCAAAAGTCTTAACATGAAACTACACTCACTGGAAGCGGTCCATACCTGGGAAGACACAAACATTTTTGCAATCATGGAAACCTGGTTCAAGGTTGTGGAGAGCACTCCAGTCATACCGGGTTATACCTCCTTCCACACATTCAGACCACAAACTGAAGGCATAAAAACTAAAGGAGGTGGTGTATCAATATTCATTAAAGATAAATACACTTGCAGATTGGTTAAACAGTACAATTCCCTGGAGATACTTCAGGTGCAATTAACTGTTGGCAGGACACCTATTCAAGTCATTGCCAGCTACAGGACCCCCCCCCCTCCATGAATTAAGACACCCGCTCTGCCTATTTGGATCTACTTGAGTCTATCAAGATACATCCAAAAAACATGGTTTTGGGTGACTTTAACTACCCATCCATTGACTGGGTAAATTAATCGTGCTCAAACTCACTTGTCCAAAGGTTCCTTGACTTCGTTAACTTCAATGTCATGGACCAGTTGGTTGACACCCCCCACAAGGGATGCCAACATCCTGGAACTAGTGCTTACTAATATAGGGGACCACTGTAGCACTCCCACTGTGAGGTCTTCCCTGGTGAGATCAGACCACAAATCAGTCTCATCTGAAGTAACTATCACACCTGACCCTCCCTAGCAGCAACTAAACTAAAAAATGTCTCCAAAGTAGATTATAACTTCTTACTGGATAGTATAAATAGCTGCACTGCACCTCCCCCCACAGATAGAACTGACAACTATGCCGAGTTCTACACCAATGCTTTATACAAACACCTGTATAACTGCACTGACTCGGCCGTACCTGATAGGACGAAAACAAGTTCCTCAAGGAAGAGAAAACCTACCTTGTGGACAACTGCTATTAACAGGCTTTACAATAAGAGGAAGAAATTGCTGTCTAAAAATAAGAGGGAGCAGGCACTAAAGTGGAAACACTCCCTCCTCAGCTTAAACAAGTGAATAAGACTTCTTGTGAAGTTCTCCAAAGCAAACTATGAATCCGAACTAGCTTCTTCAGCTACGGACAATCATAAGGCTTTCTTTAGTTACATCTGTTACCTAAAAGAAAAGGCCCATATTTGTTCTGAAGTGGTAGTCAATGATGCCATATATACTGAGTTGGTGGACATAGCTAAACTGTTGGCTGACTGGTTCTCTGAAAACTTCACTCTCCTGTCCCCTCCACATGTACCCCATGACATCCCTACCACCTCTCCCCTACCTTTTATATCTTATGAGCTGGTTGAAAACACGCACTCTAAGGCCAAAAGCACAGCATCTATGGGACCTGATAACATCTCAGTCTGTATCCAACATGGGCTCCACAAGAATTAGCAACACCATCCAGTACTCCTTTCAATCACAGTCTAAGCACTAGCTGCATGCCAACTGAATGGAAAACAGCCACTGTTATTCACTGACCCCAGGAACTATAGATCTATTAGCCTGACTAGCCTTATCTGCAAGGCCATGGAGTGAATCTTCATGGACCTTATCAACAAAGATCAAGGTAACCCCCAGCCTGCTCAGTTTGGATTTGTCAAAAGGAGATCATGCCTGTTAAACCTTGTGGACTTCTTCAAGACAGTCACCAAGGCCCTGGATGAGAGAAAATATATGCATACAGACTACCTAGACTTAGCCAAGGCATTTGACACTATCCCCCAGTAAGGCATTATTAACAAACACCCAGCTAGGTATCAACCCTTATATTGTTATATGGGTCACTAACTGGCTCACTGATAGAATCCATATAGCCAAAATACAGGAGTCCACCTCCAATAGAAGACCTGTAACCAATGGTGTTCCACAGGTATCAGTCCTGGGACCTCTACTGTTTGAAATCTATTTCTCTGAAATACAAGCAAAAACTAAAGGTCTGTGGCTGATAAAGTTTGCTGATGACTGCAAACTGGGAGTGGTCATATAATCTTCAAATGGTCTCAACATCCTACAAGATGGCCTTACACAAACAAATGATTGGTGTCAATGTCATGACTTTAAACTCAATGCAAAAAATATATTATCATCCCCTTCAGTAAGAATGATGTTCCTGATAACTACCACATCAATAGCAACACCTTACGTACACACTCAGTGGTGAGAGTCCTGTGCACACAGGTTGACAGAAACCTTACCTTTGACCACCATGGCTCCACAGTGGTAAGAAGGGCATTCTATATTGTTCATCTCATAGGTAAGAGCATTGCCTCTAGAAAAAAAGAAGTTATAACCTTCCTGTACTCTTCCCTCATCAGGCCAATAATTGAGTACAATGCCCCTTTTGGTGTGTACCTTTCCAAGCACCTACAGCAATTGGAGAGACCACAAAGTTTCCTCACAAGGAAAATTCAAGGTCTTCAGCATCTGTCCTATGTAAATCATCTGAAATGACTGTCACTTTATTCTGTTTCATACATACTACTCAGAGGTGATCTTTGCCTTCCATACAAGGCAATCACTGACCCTGGCTTATTGGAAATGCTGCATATTCATAAGTTAAATAGTACATGGGTTACTCACTCTAATGACCTTATCCTGGTATGTGGCATTAACAGAACCTGCTGCTGGGATAGATTTGTCTCCCAGAGGTTACCCCACCTTTGGAACAGACTCCCACTTCATGTCAAACAGAGGATCTCATTGACCCTCTTCAAATGCAATCTGGATGACTGGATGGGTAATCATATATTCATCCTGGGAGTTCCACCTCTGTCTCTCTTGGGCAGGGGCAATAGGTGCTGATCATTGAAATAAGGTAGAACTTGGCTAGGCTTGAAAGGGCCCTAGGGCCATTAGCCTAGTAACTACCTATGATCCTATGATCCCCTTAAGAATCAGATTTCTCCTGTGGTAATTATGATTCATACTGTTTATTGTAAGTGTTATAATTAGATAGGTATGTAGTTTTAATCTGACAATGGTGAACTTGTATGTGTGTGTGTGTGTGTGTGTGTGTGTGTGTGTGTGTGTGTGTGTGTGTGTGTGTGTGTGTGTGTGGTTCTAATGAAAGGTAAATAAAGCCTTACTAACAGTTGTGCTGTGTCAAATTCCACACAGGCCAAGAATTTAACTTTGGACACAGCTCTCTCTCCACTTTATCTCACTTTTACCACAAACTTCTTCGCTTCAGCACACAGATGAGGTAATCTTGTCAAAACTGCACACCCTCCACTTCAGAGTCAGACTTCTGCCATAGGGCTTTTAAGACATGCTGTATACTACAGATGGTGTAACTAATGCTATTGGTGGTTTGAATCTGGCAGTGATGAATGTGTGCTTGTGTGTGTGTTTTTGTGTGTGCAGTTCTAGTGACAGATAGGTAAAGCCTCAACAACACGTGTAGTGTCCACTTCCACTCAGGAAAAAATGCACTTTGGACACAGCTCCCTCTGCACTTTATCCCACTTTTGACACAAAGATCCTCTCTGCAACATAAAGATGAGGTCACATTTTCATAAACACTCTTTCCCCTTAAACAAGACTTCTCTTGTTGAACTTCCAGCTAATTCTGTGTTCAATAGATTGTCTAATTAGATAAGTAAGAAGCTGAAATCTCAGAGTGGTGCACTTGTGTGTGTGTGTGTGTGTGTGTGTGTGTGTGTGTGTGTGTGTGTGTGTGTGTGTGTGTGTATGGCTTCAATATCTAATATGTAGTTTCCTGAACAGATGTGCTATATTAGTCAGTCAAGGCAAGAATTTAGCATGGGAGAGGATTCTCCCATCCACTTTTACCACAAACGTGTTCTCTGCAACACACTGATGAGATTATATTTTCATGAGTGAAATCTCTCTGTAAAACAGAGATTTCTTCTATGGTGCTTGCAGATAATACTTTGTTCTTATAGATTGTGTAATTAGATAGGCAGTGGGTTTGAATCCAGCACTGGTTAACTAGTGTGACTGCGTATACTGTCATGTACAACTGGCTACATGGCAACATCCCTTATGTAAAGATCCAATTAGGAAACATATTTTCATTGGCAAAATCATACCTTATAAGCTTCTATTGCCCACAGGTAATACTTGCTTTTGGAAACACAATGGTTACATCATGCTATCAAAAATTACCCATATCACCCCTGTAGCATGACTTGTCCTGTGGTACCAGCTGTTAATACTGTGCTCTCGAGATTGTGTTTCTATGTTAAACAATGGCGATGTCATCCATTCAAATGTGCATTGCCACAATGGTGAACCAATATCTTGTGTGACACGTGTGATTCAGGCAGTGATTTGTACCTTGTGATCTTAGGTAGTTAGTTCAAATCCAGCCATTACTCCTCAGACTCACTTGTGTCAGTATGACTGTGAATGTGCATGTAGTTAGCAATGTTGTTACCCAGCTATCTGCTGTGTATATGTATAACTGGGAATTCTTATTACAAGAATTTCTGTTAATTTTTCAAACAAAATGCCTTACTGGATAATGATGATGCCACTGGATAACATTTAGCTTTGACAAGGGAACTACTAAGGTTTTCATATGGTGTGAGGAAATGAGACAATGTTCTCTATGCTGTTGCCTTAGTAAGGTGGCTTCTTAGTAAAGCACGTGTTCTAATCTGTGATTATCCACACATTGTGCATAACTGCCATTCTTCCATCACAGTGATGACTGCATTATGCATCACATTCATTTGAGTATACCTAGCAGCAGCCAAAGTTATGCGAGAAAGAGACATATAGTAACAGTCTTGTAAAGAAATTACAGGCACAAATATTCCTTGCAGTAGTAACATGATGTCATGGCTTCAAATACCCAAATATCTCACAACTTTAACAACACTTGCACTGCGGTGTGTTCATTCATCAAAATACCATGTAGCTTCTATTGTCACATAGCCAGGTGTTCAAAACCCACATTGACAGACTGTAACTGTTGTGTGCCCTTATGCTGTTATGCATGAATGATATGAACAACTGATATAAGGTATACAATTAAATTGGGATAAGCCTCCCCATCCTTTTTGTCTCATAGAAATTGTTTGCAACATGATCATATGAAGTAATGACTTCATATCGATAGAGTCTCACAATTGTGTTCAGACTTCCACTGTGGAGCATGCAATTTATACAAATGCTGTTAGCTGGTGGACTTGTATAGCTTATGGTTCAGTTCTAACAAGACAACATTATATACATGCACTGATGTTAAACAAACAACATTGAATTAAGTTATTATTCTCAATTTTTAGTTTGGAGAAAGAAATATAAACTCATTTTGTAATTTCTTAGCGGTGGAATAGTTGTCCTGTGAATATTGTGGTGTTAGTGCTCTTGTGGCACATGTATTCAGTAATGACTTGTATAACATATCTACACAGAGTGTGATTCAATTCTAGGACACTATTGTTGTACAAAACAACAGGAATAGCTTCTTGGACAAGAAATATTGACGTTGCACTGTTCACAGTTGTGTGAACATTAACATAGTCACCTCCTTGTTGACATTCTGACAAATTATATTGCACAAATTATCCTCAATTTTTCCTTTCTTACTTCACATATTAATTTCATTTATTTGTGACAAGATCCATTGCTACGTTGTGTGGCAGACACAGTCACTAAACAGCTCTGCAGATGGTGTAATATGATAGGCAGGGGTTTGAATCTGGTAACATCTGTCTGTCAGATAACTGTGTCAGACAGTAGTGGCAAAGAAAGCATTTCTGGCATAGTCAGAGGGCAACATTTTTAAGGCATCATCCTCCAAGGTAGTGGATCCATACCCGTTACAATAGGGAGTGCTGTAAAACCTTCAAGTGTTTTTGTCATGGCACCTATTTCTGTTGTGTCATAGGTTGATGCGCATCTTTCTGATGTCTATCCTGGCATGTGTTTGAGTCTGGCAAGATGCAAATGTTGTGAATGTCATTGATTGTTCGCAGGCATTACATAATTTCCAAATAATATTGCTCTGTATTGCATGTTTTCCTCTAAACATTTATGTATATCAACAGGTATTAATACTTTTAGACTTATAGCAATCTTATCTCCCCTTGCCAAATTATTTGAAAAAAATGTATTCAAAAACAATGTACCACAAGGTTCTATCCTTGGTTGCCTCCTCTTTAACATTTTCACCAACACCCTCTATGCATTCACAAGTCCACCCTAATACAATATGCAGATGATTTCACTTTCATTTGCACATCTGACAACTCAGTACACCCCCAAAAAATTACTCAGAAAGCTTTAACAGTCAGTGTAACATGGCTTTGTTACTCATAAATCATGCTTAACCCAAAATAGACCAAACTAGTACTTTTTTACCAAAATCTCTCTCTCATAAAAAAAAATTGAAATCTGCTCTGTTGATAATACAACCATTGAAGTTACTTCTCATAGCAAATTATTAGGGGTGAGAGTGAATGGTAAGCTTACATTTGAGCTCCATATACAAAATTGCATAAGAAAAACTCGTCAAGAACTAGGGATGTTTTACAGAGCCAAAAATTTTCTCAAAAAATGCAACTAAAACTGCACATCACTGCTTATCTCCTCCCTATACTTTTTATGGTGCTCCCATCCTTACTAACCTACAGGCTTCACAAAAATTAAAACTTAAACAACGCTATAACAAAGTTGCTAAATTTGCAGCAAATTCTCCTTTCATAATACTGTATACCACTAAATAGCCAAAACTGGTTAAAAGTGCCTCATTAACTAACATATACATAGCTTCTTACCACCTATAAAATTATCCAGCATCAATCTGCCTGTCCAGCACTAAAAAAACAGTCTACACAACAATGTTCTCAGTCGGTCATTGCAATCCAGTGACCAAAATCTTCTGTCTGTCTACAAACCTATCAGATTTGCTGGGTATTGTCTCTACTCATACAAGGTTGCTAAGACCTGGAACTCCTTACCTGTAGCTATCAGGTCAATATCCTCCTTCCCATCTTTCAAAACAACTCTGAAAGACTTCCTGTCTAAAATCTGCCTCTTTTCTTGCTCAAAACCAAAATAAACTATATCCTTAAATGTTAACAAGTACCTTTTCATTCCTTATACCTCCTTACTCTCCCGTCTTCACTTACTTCCTTACATCTGTCAAATTCTCTTCAATGACTTTCTCTCTAAATGTACCATAAGCCCATTTTTCCTTCATTTCATATTGCAATTCCTGTTAGTATTAGACTAACACACATTTAATTTCTCTACAAAATGTCTAAAACTTTTATAAATATTAAACGATTGTCATGTATCTTTTATTGATTCTTAACCACTGTTTTTATATTATCAGAAATTTGTTATAATTATTTAAACTGCAGATGTTTTTGTTTTATTTTTGACGTTTGTAAAATTATTGTTCTTAAAATGTTTTGCAATAATTTGGAGCTTCTTTCCCCAGGCCACTGTTGAAAATGGGCTTCTACCCAGTTGGACTTTACTGGTAATCAAATGTCAGTAAATAAATAAACATATTACTGTTACTCAGAAATATGAGGGATGTTGCGAAGTGAGCTTAAACAGTCTCAGAAATGAACCTGTCATAAAATGCAAGCGATCCACAAATGTTAAGACTCCATAGATTTATTGTTCCAGAAACAAACTTTGGATAAGCGCTTTCACTACAAATAGCTTCATCAGATCCTTTTCATAGTAACTAAAGCAGGACCTTACACATATATAGCAAATAAACCAATTAAAACAATTAAACAATTAACATCATTATGATTAAAGAAAAGCATTGTATTTAAAGTGATATGTTTAAAAAAGCGCATAAATTTATTCTAGGCACTTTTAAAAATATTACATAGAATCTACCTAAAATACACAAGGACGCTCATAACCCACCCATGAGACCAATAGTTTCAGGCCGTGGGTGGGTTACTGAGCATTTATCCGTTTATACGGAGAAATATCTAAGAAGGGTATTGAACAACAATAAATTTGTATTAAAAGACTCAAAACAGTTTCTAGTTGAGTTATATGAGAACATCAAGCAATTTGACAGCACTGATACATTTTTGTTTGCCACCTTTGATGTACAACCATTATTTACGGTTATTCCCAACAACCTAGGACTTGCTTATATAACTGATTATTTAAAAGAACACAGTGATTATACCACAGTATCCATAGACCTTATAGTTCATTTCTTAGAACTTGCTTTGGAGAATAATTTATTTATGTTCAAGGATGTCACATATAGACAACTAGATGGCGTAGCAATGGGCACGCCTTGTGCCAATAGCTATGCCAATATGGTTTTAGCCCATTGGGAAGAATATGTTCTCTTTTCTGAAACCCTATTTAGAAAGCATGTTGTTTTTTATCGACGTTTTGTCGATGATTTGTTTATTCTTTGGAATGGGAGTATAGATGAACTAGAATCAATGTTCCTTGTAATGAATAACTTGACAAATTGCTTCAAATTCACAATGCAATTTTCTACTCATAAAATAGAATTTTTGGATATATTTGTGGAGAGACTAGCTAATGGTTTTATAAATACTGGTGTATACCGCAAAGCTTGTTACAGTAATTCCTTACTCCTGAGATCGAGTATGCACCCACCTTTTGTTTTCAAGAATGTTATGAAAGGTCAAGCAATCAGAGCATCCAGGTTGAATCCCACTGATGAAGGTTTTATGTCAGAAATGGATGACCTGAAGGGAAGGTTGATAGATAGAGGATACCATACAAATGAAATAATGGTACATTTGGCAGAAGCCAATGAATTACGTTCATTTATAGCTACACCTTATTTTGGACCCCATAGTATTAATGGGATAACTAAAGAGAATAACTTTGATAGATATGTCAAATTTACAACACCCTTCTGTTCGGATTATCTTGAAATAAGGGGGATTATCACAAAACATTGGGATATCCTGCAGGTTGATAGTGATCTGAAAGAGATAGTGGGTGATAGGCCACGTTTTTTATTCAGGAATAAGAAGAACTTGAAGAGAATATTATGTTCCACTAAATCTGAAATTGGACCTAGGGGATATGGACATACCAAGCCTTGTGGCCATTGTAATTTCTGCTCCTTCATAGACACTAATACAACTTTTTTTCACCCTGATTTAAAAACTATATTTAGAACCAATGCAGATGCTGATTGTATGAGCATCAATGTGGTGTATTTAGCAGTATGCCAGGTATGCCTGTCTTTTTACGTGGGTAAGACGAATCGTACCTTCAGAGACAGGATACGTGAGCATTTATATCACATCAGGAAAAGATCGAGCCACAATGCATTGGCCAAGCACATAACATTATTTGGGGAATCACACAATTTTTTGTTTAGAATTCTTGAGGTTGTGACTCCCAGTAATAGGGGTGGAGATATCAGGAACCTCACAGAAAGTAAGGAAAGTGAATGGATAGTTATGTTAAGAGCTGATAAAGGGTCTGGGCTCAATGAAATAGCCTCCATAAAACCCAAATTAAGACAGCGGAGGAATGTGAAATTACTTTCATGCCTTATACATAATATAGTAATATCTAAGTTTGCATGCATAATACATATAAGACTATATGCATATATGTAATACTTGGACATGCATATCTATACATTGTACCTACTGAGTACAATTGTTTTAGCATATATATTTTTGTATAGTTACTATACATATATTTTATAAGTATAGTTTTTATCAAGTTTGTTAAATCATTCTATGTAATATTTTCAAAAGTGCCTAGGATAAATTTATGCGCTTTTTTAAACATATCACTTTAAATACAATACTTTTCTTTAATCATAATGATGTTAATTGTTTTAATTGGTTTATTTGCTATATATGTGTAAGGTCCTGCTTTAGTTACTATGAAAAGGATCTAATGAAGCTATTTGTAGTGAAAGCGCTTATCCAAAGTTTGTTTCTGGAACAATAAATCTGTGGAGTCTTAACATTTGTGGATCGCTTGCATTTTGTGACAGGTTCATTTCTGAGACTGTTTAAGCTCGCTTCGCAACATCCCTCATATTTCTGAGTGCTTTATTTATTACTTATTGGGACAGTTCCGTTTACCAGATTCAACGGTGGTGTATTTTCCTTGTGATATTACTGTTACTGCTTTCTTTACACTGTAGAGCTTTATAGGCCAGGAGGACTTATATAACATTTGTTACTGTATGGCATAATGCAAGATCATCATAAAGTGTGATTGGGCCTGTGTTAGGACACTGTCTTGTGTGCTTCTGCTGTTTGCATGCTGTTATGACAGTATTTGCTGTAATTTCTTGTGTGATTTCCCAAATAATCATGTAGTAGATGTGCTCCATTTCTGAACCAAGACCTTGAACTTCTAAAATGTCATCAGAGCTCTATTGTCATTTGTCAGTTGTGAATTTTGAATGCTATTATATTACTTTTAGGACTTACATGAATATAAATCACATGCTTGTCTAATACATGTTTCTAGGTAATATATATGGTTTCCAAATGACAATAAATGGCAAAATGTGTCCCTTTCTGATGTACATGACACAACAACTGTAGGGCTTGTTTCGTCTTGTGTATACATGAAGTGGAGAATGTAGTCCTACTGTTAGTTATCACATACATTTTTTGTATATACATGTTGCATTCAATAACTGCTGTCTATGCAAATAGCCTCTGTTGCAGCCACTGTCCTTGTTAACTGTTATCTCAAATCAGCATGCTGTCAACATTAATATCACATTTACTTCTATTTGCTGCAGCATTGCATTGTGTCCCTCTCGCATATTTTGCTAGCATGTCCATTTTTAGTAATGTGCATGGATCAAGAATTGTCAACAGGATTAATTATTACAACAATATAGAAGTAATTTTGTTTAAAATGCTTATTTGTGACATAATTACATTTGACTGCATTAACTGACTACATTTTCTCTGTTTACCTTCCCCTCTTATTTGTCTGATCTGTTAACACTGTATTCTGTCTGTATTCTCCCCATCTTATTTCTTGTAATCAACTTGTCTTTACTTTATATAAGCTGTCTTCATGTGCTCGCATAATAGGTTTGCTTACAGGCAAGCTGTCTTGTTTACATTGTGTGGTCATGCTTCCCTGCACCTTTTCATGGCCAACAGCACTACTACTGGCCACAAAATGGAGTTTGTAAACATGTAGGCATGATGTGCAGCATGAATATTCAATACGCACTGCAGCTTATTACGCTAACCTGCTTAAATCATGTAGGCTTCATGTGTAGCTTACACAATTGTTAATGAATCCCATGGTAAGTCTAGGAACATTATAATACTTACCATTATTTATACAGCGCTTGTCATTAGAGCGAATCTCTAAATGTTCTCTAGAAGTCATTAAAATACCCAATTAGTTTTATGTCTAAACAAAGGTTTCTTTTGAAGTCCGTTATACAACTGGTAATGGTTTGAGAATTCTAAGAAACTTTGAAGTCAGTTCTTTTAATGAGGATATTTAACAATACTCGGATGAAATGACTTAGCAACTTTAATGGATTTCATTGACATCTTTTCATTTTAGCTGAAACAGCCTGAAAGAAGGTATCGGATAATATAACATTTTCTGATGCAATGTTTTCTTTAATTAAATCTTCTGAAATCATGTGCATTGATTTTAAATTGAAAAAAGTGTAAACAATTCAACAAAAATCCAAAGACCAATGAGATCACAAGTAACATAAGTTGCATTAAATGTTACATGAGTGCCATTATCCGGTTATGCATACAGGAAATAAAGATGACTCTTTTTATGGATCATAGAGGGCTTGTCAAACAGACGTACAGTAAAATGCAAGTAGAACATAAGTTATGACCTCACATACATATTTATAAAATGCACAGACAATGTCAAACTATGTAAACTTCTATATGCATTTTGCCATTACTTTGTCTGCTAATTTAAAAATCTGTATGGAAAGGAATAGACCCCTATTTTTGTTTAGCATGACTAATAGTGGCAGATAACAAAAAAGTACAGAAAAACATCTGCAGCTATTGAGTTGCTCCTGGCACATTCATTCTTTGCAGGCACAAAACCCTTTATCAGAGACACTCATATAAAAATAGGACAATGTGAGGCCAAAACAGAGAAAATAAAATACAAGACAACACAGTACAAAACAACTTAGGATGCTAAGTATAATGGAAATCTATGCTATGTCTTACACTCTATCATATGCAACATTTAGTATTTCCCATTATTTATATGTTTGTATGAAGCATATAAATGATATTCCAAGGAATACCAGGGTATCATGGAACGACTGCACAATCAAGTGCAGTCAACATTCTAAAGGAGTACAGTTCAATTATTTTCCTAAAAGAGATAATCTTAGGATTTAAGTAGCAAGAAGTTCTGGTAGAGTTTTTAGTCAACTCCAGTCCAGAAGAGAAGTTGCTGTTTAAAAACTCATGATTGGTAGGGTATATAAAATATTGCATAATAACTGAGAATCAATCAAACGAGGTTAGGAAAGATTGGGAACAAAGATCAGAAAAGCAATTTACAAACAAACAGTGGGAGGGCATCTATATGGCTCACAAGTATGACACAAAATCCAGAAGGTTTAGGGCTTTTGCTTCAAAGTATTTGCATAGGTATTTTTATACCCTAAGTAGACTTTAGAGGAATTTTCCTTGGTAGATTGCAAATGCTGGAATTGTAATGGAAAAGAAAAAAATAACTGGAAAAATGATTCTGTGAGTGTAATGACTTTGCAGATTTTAAAAATTCTTTCAGAAATGCTGAGGCAGCAAATCGCTGTAACTAACAAAATTGTTCTTTTGAGAAGGGACACAGGATCTGAAATGTGTCTACACACAGTAAGTACTCATTAAGTTTAATGCTACTTCCTGCCAATAAAAGCTATTACTAGAAAATAAAATCAAAATGTCTGTCAACCATAACTAAAGAGATGAATATTGTAATGGAGATTAGTGAACTAGATGTAAGATTTTTTAAAAATGGAAAAAACAAATTACATAGAAATAACTGTAATTTGTGGGAAAATTAGATGCAGAACAATGCTCAGGAAGAGGAGTGAGCTTTAAGTGAAGGCAGAAATTGAGCAATTTAGGTTATGGTGGATTGAATAATAAAAGAGGAAAGAAAAAAAGAAATAAAAAAAGAAAACATATATCATGCATGAATATGAAAAATGTTACCATAGTTTTTCAATTCTATTAATGTGTGACTGCCTGTATCTTAACTGATAATTCAATAAAGGTGTTGAAAAACAATGCTCAATTTAAAAACAGTAACTTCAGATGAGAAAAATTAAATATTTTTTCATTTTTTTCATAGCTGTCTGTCATAGATAACAATTCAAGTATGTGTGTGTGTGTGTGTGTGTGTGTGTGTATATATATATATATATATATATATATATATATATATATAGTCCCACCACATGCACACACACACACACACACACACACACACACACACACTATATATATATATATCTATACGGATTCACTTTAGAAGACCGAAAGCCCATAAAACATTGACTATACATAGGAAACTAACATTTAATATATACCAGCACAACTGCATACAGAATCAAGTAAAAAACAAACCATATTACACTTCTCCAACTATAAGCAGGGGGGCAAGGCCCCCTGCACCCCCACACCCCCTGCTACTTAAGTATATCAAAAAGTAAAACTGAAGTGCTGAGTGCAGGTTTTAGGCCCTTACATTCAACTTACTTGTGGTGTGGTGTGGTTTTGCCCACTCCACTTCACCGGGCTCACTTCACTCTCCTCCCACCCCCAAATCCCAACCACCTGATATATCCTCAAATTTATACTTTAACCTCGTTGTCTGGTCACTCCCACAGTCCCCTCCCACCACCATTACTTGTGCTCTCTTCCTTTCACTTGTCTTACCTTGTCTCCAATCTTCCTCTTTTCCCTGCCCACCTCGGGCTGCCTGGTCTGTGGCTTTCCTCTCTCACACTTAACTCTTTCACTGTCTAGCACACCTACTACCTCCTCACATACTCACTATTTCCACCCCTCAATACCGTTCCTTCCCTCACACTGCTTATCTCTAGTCACCCCCCTTCCCTAATAAATTTCTTTATATTTTTCCCTATAATTCTTCCCCTCTTTTTTCCATCACATAATGCTATCCTTACTGTTATTTCTCCCACTTCTAATCTCACTAGCCCTAAGCACTTCCTACCACATTGAGCTCCATATCTTCCACTCTTCCCCACCTTTCCCTTTCCCAGATCTCTTCCACCATAAAACCAAGCTCCACTGACTATTGCCCCCTCTCTTTTCTGTATCTCCCCCTTTCAATGTCTTAAATTTAAACTCATGGCCTACCCCACTCTTAGTCCTAATCCCAAACTCAAGTACCCCATTCTCCTTACTGACCACCCTAACCTTTGCCGTCTTGTCTTTGCTTTTCTGGTTTTTGGTGACATCCATCCTAATCCTGGTCCCTCCCCTCTCTCCACTACCCCTCCATCTTCATCTGCTGTCCCCTCGAAAAACATCCTCAAATATATCCAGCTTTAAAATCTCTCTAGCTCTGCAATGAACATACAAAGCCTAATCAACAAAACGTCTGAACTTTATGCATGGTTGGCCCAACACAATCCTCACATCCTGGCCTTATTGGAAACCTGGCTAAAACCCCATATCAATTCTTATGAATTTCTGCCACCTCAATACAATATTTATAGGTCTGATAGGACACACAACAAAGGTGGTGGGGTGGCTATCTTGTACTCTGTCTCACTGACGTTAACACCTATAGACATTACCCTGCCTAATTTCTCCCCTGCTAAACTACTGCTCCTAGACTGCCACATCAATAACTATAGGAAGTTTGCTATTGCCTCTATCTAGATCTCCCCAGGTAAAACAGTCATATCCTTGAACATATACTCTCCTGTATAAACACCTCCATCCCCTATGAAACCATCATTCTCGGAGATGTTAATATAGATTGGAACTCCCTTATTGGTCACTCACTCCAACATTTCATAAACCAGTATGGATTCTCACAACTGATCACTACCTCTGCCTACCACAGTAAAAATGCTACTGGTTCCACAATTGACTGAATCTTGACCAACTCTCCTAACAACTACTGTAACCCTTCTACCTTCCCTGAGTCTATTAGTGAGCATTCTCCCATCTCTATTCTAAGGCACTCTCCTCATCTCTCTAAGCCCCATCTCTACAGAGATTGTAGGAAACTGACTAACTTTTCCCCTGCAACCTTTAACTATAGACTCTCTGCCATCAAGTGGTCTTTCCTAAAAACTCTCCCACTCAATAATGGTGTTACTAAATTCAACCACATTTTCCTTGATGTCCCAAACTCTCTTGCCCCAACTCACAAAATCAGAATCAAATCTAATTTTGCACCCTGGCTCTCCAAAGCTACTCATGTTTTGATGCATGAAAAAGATGCTTTATGGAAAAAATGGCAAACCACTAAAACTCCCACCTTTCTCCAAGGTTATAAGCAACTCATAAATCATGTAAAAAATGTATTACTTTGGATAAACACCAATAGTTCACTAAATTTCAAAGCTCACACCCAAATGACCCCAAAAATTCTGGATTACTGTCAATTCTTTGCCCCACACTGGTTCTCCTACTCTCCCTAACCCTGTCCCCTATCACTCACCCTCTGAAACTGCAGACTTACTCAAACACTTCATAAACAGGATCTCTAAACTCCTACCCTCTGGTAACTCTGCTCATCCCAACTCTGCTGTGTCACCGTCACCTCCCCCTAAACCTCTTTGTTCCTCTGTCTCTCAGCCTTTTACCTTGCAACCTGTTTCTACTAAATACATCAAATCCTTGCTTCTTAAACTTAAACCATGCTCTCCCTCCACTGATAAACTCCTCCCTCAATTTCTGAAAATTGCTGCTGTCTCTATTGAATATCCTGTATCTATCTTAATCAACTGCTCCATTCAGGAATCTACTGTACCAGAAATATGGAATGCCACTCCTCTGCACAAAGGTGGCATCTCTGTTGAACCCTCTAACAATAGACCAATCACTATTTTCTCACTGCTCTTTAGGATTCTTGAAAAATGTATACATACTCAACTACTGCCCTATCTCATTCACGAAAATCTTCTCACCCCCTCGCAACATGGTTTCCGCCCTAAACACAGTACCTCGACTGCCTTACTATCTTTTACTCAAAAGGTTGCAGAAGCTAGGGACAACAACCTCCTCATCTCCAGTCTATTTCTTGATCTCTCTAAAGCTTTCGACACTGTGTCTCATCCCATCATTCTTAACAAACTCTCAGACCTAAACCTCTCTCCTTCTATACTTGGCTAGTTCCAATCCTACCTTACTGGCAGAAAACAAGCTGTTAGATGGCAGCAGGCTTTCTCACCCTTCCTTGCTGTTCAAACAGGAGTACTACAAGGCTCCATACTTGGAATGCTCCTTTTCAACATTTTTACCAACAACCTACATTCATCCTGCAGTCCCTCATCTGTAAACCAATATGCACATGACTCTACGCTCTTATCTATCTCCAGTACTATCTCTGAAGTACATTCACTAACACAGACTTCATTTATCTCTGTTGAAAAATGGCTCAGAAACAATGAACTAATCCTTAACCCTAAGAAAACTCAACTCCTTCTCTTCCTACCTCAGGCACTCTCTGACCTTAAATCCAAATTTTCTCTTTCCTCCCTAGATGAAACCACTATCTCCCCTGTCTCACACATCAAACTCCTTGGGGTAATAAATGATAACCAACTAAAATTTGACTTTCACATACAACAGGCTATCAAAAAAAACCCACCAAAAACATGGACTACTTTAAAGGAACAAAAACTTCCTCACTATTGCCACTAAATGCACTCTTGTTCAAGCATTTCTCTTACCCAGTCTTCTATACACTTCCCCCATCCTTACCAATATCCAAACTACCTCAATGCAGAAACTGGAACAAACGTACAACAAAATTGCCAGATTTATTCTAAACCAACCACTCTCTTTGCATCACTGCCTCTCACTAAACAAACTTCAGTGGCTGGAATTTCCGCACTTTCTCCTACAATTGCAACTCCACACTACCTTTTCCATACTCAACAATCCCTCTGCCTGCCCTGCTCTCGCCTCATATGTTACTCCCTACTCTCCACCCCAGCTTCTCCGGAGTGCTAATCAGCATTTTCTCTCAGTTTATAAACCCAAAAGAAATACTGGCAAACTACTTTACAAACACTTTGTCTCACTAAATTGGAAAAAAAACCTCTTCATATTAGATCCAACCTTTCTTTTCCCTGTTTCAAAAAGGTCCTTAAATCCCACCTACTAAACTTGAAATTATGCCGTTGGCTTGACCACACACAGTCTTAGTCTCTCCCACTGTATAACCTGTTGCATCTCCGCACTTTCTTTCTTTGTTACTCCACCTAAGCACCACGTTCAATCATAGCCTCACCTCAGGCTTTGTGCCCACTGAATGGCGCACAGTGGCGGTCAGCCCACTCCACAAAGGAGGAGTCATCATGGACCCCATGAACTACCGCACCATTAGCCTAACTAGCCTGGTTTGCAAGGCCATGGAATGTATCATCATGTAACTTATAAACAAAAACATTGGTAATCTCCAAACTCTGGACCCTAACCAGTCCAGGTTTCTAAAAGGCAGATCATGTCTCCTAAACCTGATAGACTTCTCTGAAGCAGTTTGCAAAGCTGTAGACGAGGATAAGGTGGTTTACGTAGCCTATCTAGATCTTGCCAAGGCTTTTGACACCATCCCCTACTCTGGAATTATAGATAAACTCACTAAACTAGGTATAAATCCCTATGTCACAAGATGGGTTGTCAAATGGCTACCAGACAGAACCCACACTGTGAAAGTAGCAGACTCCAGATCTGACTTCAGACCAGTGATAAGTGGAGTACCACAGGGTTCAGTCCTGGGTCCTCTCCTGTTTGGTATTTACTTTTCTGAAGTACAGGCTAACACAGAAGGTCTTTGGCTAATGAAGTTCGCAGATGACTGCAAACTAGGAGCCATAATCAAAACTCCTAATGATGTGGACATCCTACAAAAGGGCCTCACTGAGACAGATGCCTGGTGTCAAAGCCATGGCCTCAAGCTCAATGCCAAAAAGTGCATTGTCATCCCCTTTCTTAAAAACTCTGTACCCATGAGCTACCACATAGGTAGTAGTCTACTTAACTCCGAAAGTGTGATAAGAGAACTTAGGACACAGGTGGACAGTAATCTCTCCTTTGATAATCACATCGCCACAGTAGTCAGGAAATCCTCCTACGTGGAACACCTCATCACAAAAGGTTTCTCATCCAGGAAAAAAAAGGTCATTGTTCCCCTCTACTCATCAATCATTAGACCCATTATAGAGTACAATGTCCCTTTTGGTATTTACCTCACAAGACATCTACATCAACTGGAAAGGCCGCAGAAATACCCCCCAAAAAGGATCACCGGCCTCAAACAGATTCCCTATGCAGACAATCTCAAAAAACTCTAGCTTTACTCTGTCACATATTGCCTGCTCAGAGGCAATCTCTGCCTAACATACAAAGCTATGTCAAACCCAGAGCTGTTGGACATGCTCCATTTAAAGAAATCCAAATCCCTCTGAGCTACATGCTCTAGGGACCTAAACCTTGTCACCACAGTAAACAGAACATGCTGGAAGGATAGATTCCTGTCCCAGAGACTTTCCATACTCTGGAACAAACTACCTGTCTATATCAAACAACGCTCCTCATTAGCACTCTTGAAGAAACATCTTGATGATTAGATGGGTGATAGGAAAATCACCCCGGGGATGACTTCTGTGGCTCTGCTCGACAGGGGCACAGGAAAATAATTTTCTTGAGTGTCGAAAGCCAGGATTTCTTTTTGGCTAGGCTTATATAGGCCCTAGGGCCAATAGCCTAGTACCTACCTATGAACCTATGAACTTCTGCTTAAAATAATCTCTTAAACCCTCAGCTCTACTGCTATATCCCTACTATAGCCCTCTCCCATTCTCCAAACTATCTTCCCCCCACTTCTTATCAATGTCTATACATTGTCCTTCTTTTGAACAATGATTGTCTTTTTGTTTTTACTCTCATATGTAGTAAATTTTAGTCCACTATTATCAGTGCAACCCTTAATGTTCATCATTTTTTTCTTTTGTTTTTCTCTTTATAATTAATATCATATTTGCAGTGTTGTTTTTAATAGTTTTGTCCTGTATGTTTATCTTTGCTTATGTTTGCTGGGGCTCTTTCCCCTTGGGTCTCCACTGAAAATGGATTTCTTACTGTCAATCCAATGCAAATAGTTAATAACCTTTTCTTTTTTACAATTATTTTGTATTGTGATTATTTAATATTTGTATATTGTCACTTTGTTTTTACTTATGTTTGCTGAGCTTTTCCCCTCGGGTCTCCACTAAAAATGGGTTTGTTTGCAAACTCACTTGGACTAACCCGGTTAACAAATGTGAAATAAATAAATAAATATGAATAATATCAACTCTGAGATTGCACTACACAGGACAAAATGGCCAACATACCATTCCACGCTTCATGACTGCATGCTTAATTTGTAAAAAACTATTCTCATCCTTCTCTTAGAAACACTACTTCACTGTTAAAACATTAGATATTACTATATATCTCTTTGATACTTACCAAAGTTTCATAGGTAACCTCAGTCATGTTCCCTTCTTACTTGCTATACTACAACATAACTCATCTTAGTGTAGTGTAGTAGCATCTCAGAGATGGTATATTTAAGTAACAGGGGGTGTGGAGGTGCAGGGGGCTTATCCTCCTGCTTACATTTGAAGAATTTTAATATGTTTTTGTTTTTATTTATTTCTGTATGTAGTTGTGCTGGAATATAGTACATGTTGCTTTCCTATGTTTTTCAGTGCTATGGGATTCAATGTTTTGAGTTTTCAGTGTTTTGAATTATCAAGATTTTGGTCTCAATGTTTTGAATTTCAGTCTTATGAGCTTTCGACCTTCTAAAGGGAATCCATACACACACACACACACACACACACACACACACACACACACACACACACACACACACACACACACACACACACACACACACACACACACACACACACACACACACACACACACACACACACACACACACACACACACACACACACACACACACACACACACACACACACACACAGGCATATACACATGCATGACTGTATTTATGTGTAGCTATGTATTCTCCTATGAAAAAACACTTTAATGGGAATGCAACCTAGTGTAGTTTTAAGCACTTCTGTCTGTGTCAGAAGTGCTTTTCAGACAAAATCCATTTTTAATTGATATGTTGCATCCTAACAGGATCCGGTGTATGAATCGTATAATATTTCTACTCTTATTTAGGTTTTATACTTGTGCCTTCTTCTCATATTTTATACAGAGTAAGTATTTTCTAACTTCATATTGAACTGCCACTCGTACCTTTTCAAGATGGAATATTTTATCCACAGACAGTGGTATAAGGCTATGAGACTCAGAGACCAGTTTTTAAGACATAAGCTTTACTAATTCCACTGCTAGCCAAAAATCTTACTTATTTCAAAAATATACTTGCAGCTAGAGCAGAAAATGTGTTTATTTGTGGAGCAAGGGTTGCAGACTCTACCTTGTTAAGTTAAACTAGTCCATTAAGCTTGGTTAATGATAATATAGATCTATTGTACAGATCACTTGATTTAATATTGATGTCTTAATCTAGTTTTTCAAAACTTGCTGAAATGACTAAAAAAATGCATACAAGAAATGTTTCCTGTCTCCATTTTCTCTAAATTAAATATTGCTTAAATTCTGCAAACTGCACTCATAGGTTGCTGAGGACAATGAAATTAATGTTTCCAGTTCTTCAGCAAATGAAACCAGTCTTGTTGTCATATACTTTCAGTTCAATGGTTTAACATTTACCTATAGCTTCACTTTAGAAGATAAAAAAACCACAACAGAGATGCAAGGAGATAGCTGTCCACAGCATTAAGGCAGAATACTGAATTCACTTCCTTGTTATTTGTGAAAAATGAAAAATAAAAAAAAAAACACTTAAACATTAAAATATCAAGCAACAATAATAAACAGTCCATAACCACATATATAAATTTCACTTCAATGAAACAAGTGAAGAAACATACTCATGCAGTCTTTGTCACTGGTTTAACTCAACTTTAATTCATGATGAGCATTTTCATCCACCAACTGGTCTTTATCAGATCAACTTTTCAATAATAGGTTTAACCTATGTAAAACTAATATATATATAAAAAGCAGAAAGCATCATAAATCATGAGTGACAACCTTATACATAGTAATGAGTGTAGCCTACAACTAAAAGAGAGCCTGATGTAACCCAAGTCATTTTTTACAATCCAAACTAAAATTAGAAACATAATGAGTATAAATACAATTAAGTCCAAATAAACTGATATACAGAACTTGCAATTAAGTCTGTCTCTAGACAGGAACAATGTCTCACAAAACTCCCTTCCCTAAAGGCTATTTAGTACAAAGGTGACAATAATATTCTAACAAAAGGAGTGACAAACTTAAGAAAAAAATCAGAGAGTTAAAATGAAGATGAAAGTGTGTGTGTGTGTGTGTGTGTGTGTGTGTGAGTTTATGTGTGTGAGTGTGCTTGTGTGAAAACAAGCATATGAATCAAGAAAACAGCATACACTATAGTAACCTTGGAAAAGATGTGATATAAAGAAACATCATGATAAAAATACAATCAAAATAAAAACTGTAATCATAAGAAACATCACAGATAAAAATACTACAAAATAAAAACTGTAATCATAAGTATATTAAAGACAAAAAAAAAGAATAGTACTTTCATCCATAGTGCTTCATCAGATCACCATTAAAATTAACCATCCATAAAATCAATCACACATAAAAAATAGGGGGGAAAATATGTAGAAAAGATGTGAATGACTACGCATATGTATCTGCTGCTGCAGACCAGTAAATAAGCAAAAAAATAAAATCACAAATACAGCCATAAAAATGATCAAGAAAAGTGAAGAAAAGAGCAAACATGTCATGACAAAACCATTATTAAAATAATGTGTAGTCCAGTTTCCTAAGCTGAAGAATGCATTTCGGTAAACAAGCAGAATTAAGTCCAGCCTGGTTGTAAGTGTTAAGGAAAAGTTCCCATTGTAGCTCTTCTTTTCAAGAAAGGCACTGCAGTTCTCTTCAAGTGCCTCCATCCTGGTCATGCCCAACATGTGAAAAGTGAAAAAAGAATGAACTGGTGTTTCAATGCTGTGCTTTGCCATTGGAGTCCTGCTTAGTCTATTTCTAATTTCAGATGTGTGTGTTGGGCTATCCTCCTTTTAAACTTAGAAATAGTCTTCCTTACATAAAAAAAAAAAAAAAAAACACTTGGAGAAATGTTTTCACTGTCACAGTTCCCAGCCCTTACTGTTAGATTTCTTACCCATACTGGAACAGATAAAAAAATCTCTGCAGCTCATGTACTCATAAAATGTAAATAAAGGGGGCCCACATCTTAAGGTTCCAAGCTTCTCCATACTACCTTTGTTAAACTTCCCTTTTAAATAAGACCTAATGTTCCTACCTTTTTTGAAAATTAAAAAAGGGCCAGGATCCAAAATCTTGCTTACCAGTCTATTGCTAGGCAAAATGGACCAGTCAAGTTATCCTTTTAATCTCATGGACAATGTGACACCCCTATTCTGGGCCAGTAATTAAGAAGTCTCAATCCTCACCATGGACACTGGTGAGGGTCATTCACTTGGAATATGAATTTATTCACACACTACTTACAGAAGCAGCTCTCTGCACCAAACACAATTTCCTTTAAGAGCACACAGGGAAAATACTCACCCTAGGGCTGGTTTTCTTTTTCTCTCTCCAGGTCCCAAATAATGCTCCCCACTGACACAGCTGTAGGGTTGAGTCCTCAGCCGAGTGTTCCAAGCCAAGTCCTCTACCACCTTCTCTGTGAAACCAGTGCTCTGTGTCCCTGCTCCAAGAATCTGACACACACACACATAACACAAACACCTAGAAAGGCTGGCACAGCTTTACTAGCTATGACTCCTATGCCAAGACTATAAAGTAGATACTGCCACCAGAACACTCCAGAGCCAACTACAATAAGGTTCTTACAAAGGTACCCAATTATACTGAGTAAAATTAATACTAATACAAATTGTAGTGTATGACCAATGCAGCAAGACTTTCAGCAGTGACCACAGTACCATCAAATAAATATAAGTACTTTCAAAGGTTAAAATATTCTCTAAGAAAACAGCCACAATGAAAAGTTTAAATATATTTAATAAATAATAAAATGACATGAACATACTAAATATCTATTTACAATAAACACTAGAGTTTCAATCACAAGAAATACTAAAAAATAACACAGATGGATAGGTACACACAGATACAGAAAAACAGTACTTAACTAATCTCACTATATTTTCCTGACTGACCCAAAGAATTATTATTCCCTGGTTACTTACTAAAGCAAGGCAGGATGAGGTGGTGAGTGATCCTTTTTTGTCAGGTTTCAAAAACAGACTGCTCTGAGACTTCTGTCTCATCAAGTATTAAAACATCATTCCAGTGCTGGATTACAGAATGACATTGCCTACATTTGGTTACCTAACACTCGGGTTCCCACACTGAACCCTGAGTAGAAACTGAACCAGAAATAGCACATAAGTGTTATAATACACACACATAGAGCTTTGCTAAGATGTGTTATAGCATCTGGAAGCTATAAAACCATTTCAACACTTCCACCATTCCAGGGTAGCAATTTGTTAACCCCTATTCCTTGTCCTGGTTTTCACAGACATTTTGTCTCTGGCTGCAATTAGAACTATAACATACAACCTTTTTGGCCTAAACCAAGTAATTTAATTTCAGACTATTTTTCAAAATTAGTTGGACTGAGATTAACCTCTTCTCTTCTAGTATCCTCTGTTACAATATATTTGTTTCAACAGTTACAATACAGTCTGACATAAAAGTGTATTTCTTTTCTGTCGAGCAGGACCCACTGTTGGTACATTTTTAACATAAGCAACTGCAAAAACAGCCCCCAGTTATGCCAACTTGTTTATGACAGCTTGGAAAAAACATATATATTATGGAAAATGAACATTATTGCCATGTATCACACTATGGCTGATTTATAGATGACCTTTTTTCATATGGAAAGGTGATCTAGATGAGTTATTGTGTTTTTTTAAATGAAGTTAACAATGCTTGCGAATATTTGAGTTTCACCTGGAGTTATACTGCTAAAAGCATTTGCTTTTTAAATGCTGAGGTCTATAAGAAAGGAAATAAGCTTTTTTACAAACATTTAGAAAAAGAATATTCAGAATAATACTTATCTTGAATATGATAGTATGCACCCCATGTAAATGAAGCACAATATTGTCAAAGGTCAGTTGAAAAGAATTAGTGACTTAACCAACTGTGCTGACCTATTTCTTAAAGAAAGTGAAGCTTTGTGCGATAAATTTTTAGTGAGAGGTTATCCTGAACAAACGAGTGAGACTAAGGAAAATAGGCAGAGACAAAATGTATATGATGAAACTGCTGGACCTTATCCTACACATGAAACTAAAGACTATGGAGTAGGAATGGTTGTACCATATTCTATAGATGGTAAGCCGATTAAAAGTTTAATTAAAGATAATTGGAACATTTTAAGTAGTTTCCTAGAGGTTAGGAAAGTGGTAGGTGATGTTCACATATTTATTAATAAAAAAGGGAAGAATTTTAAAAATATTTTCCAAGATAAAGTTAAATATTTTGGTAAAAGAAAATAAATAGTTTGGACATGGTTAAATTGTAGTTACTGCAGCTTTCTATTTAAAGGCCCATCTGACATTTATATTAACAATATTACAATAAAAGTGCTTAACACAAATATTTGTAGATGCAAATTTGCAGTTTATTTATCCACCTGCTCTGAATGGGCTTCATATTATATTGGTATAACGACCAGGGAACTTTAGGAGAATGCATGAAAATCTATAAGCTTTCCATAAGGGGGGTACCACTAATGTATGGGGAAAGCATTATAGTACTACAAAATGTAAGGGATCACCTAGATGTTTAGTGTTGGAAAAGGTTTCCAATTTTGATAGCAGACTTGAGGCAGAAGAAGAAGAATTAGATTGGAGAGAATACTGTTGGATATTAAAATTGAATGTTAGTTATTCCCCTGGCTTCAATGATAAAGAAAATTTTAAAAATGTATTTAAAAAGAAAAAGGTTAAAGCATTGAACATGGCCAAGATGTATATTTTTATATACATAAATATTCATTAATATTATGAATGTTTTTCCAAGCTGGATTTATATTTAATTTAGATTAATATGTACTCAGCATGTAAACTGCATTTACTTCACCTGGAAGAGCTTTGTATGCTATTGCAACTTATTTGTGGGACTTTGGTAAGCACATTTTCAAATATTTGTGAAGTCATGGCTTGGCTGAGTTATTCGCTCATGTCACACAAGTGAAAGACTGTACATAAATTGATATAGGTTATTTTGTATCTGCTTTTGGATATATTTCTACTTATGTAGCAATTTCTCATTTGTATACTTCTACAATGTATCTGTAGATTGCAGTTTGAATTTCTTTAGCAGTGTTAACTGGTGACAGTTGGTTTGTAGAATCTAGGTATTGCAATACTGGACATTTAACTTGTACAGTGACTGATTTATGGCATGACCTCTATGTCAAATACTTTTAGTAACAGTCTTATGAATGTGAAGTATAGCTCACTTGTTTAGTTCTAAGATCTGTTGCCGTGAGACTGCCAATGGTTTTAACTCCTTAACCTGGCTTGTAGAATTCAAGAGTTAAAGTATAGAATTTCTGTTTTGCTATATTCTCATATCTCAGTTAGTTTGATTATTTCAACTACAAAATGGCACATGTGTTACTACATGAACTACAGCAGACATTTTTATTGTCAGTTGTTTTACACTAAGACATCATGGTTAATAGTTTTTACCGTTGTTTATGTGAAAGTAAGTTACTGAACTTTTCTCTCACATTGTTACTGCTCAAATCTGTAAAGTTAATATAATATGTACTTTATTTTATTTATTTATGTATTTTTCATATTTTATCTCAGCTAACTCCTCTCTATCTGTTATCAGTAGTTGCGTGTATAGTACCTCTGTTGTTTTTGTTTTTTCCCCTAGCTTTTATATTCAACACACTCTCTCCCCTCCTGTTTTCCCTAGGTTTTAAAGCAAAGTGGCTTCCCTCAAGACTGCATCTACCTTTACTGATACTGCTCCAACTCCTGGAATTACACCTGTGCTCTATTGTATAGCCAGTTTACACTAAAAGTATGTTCTAGGCTCATACCACAAAGTAGTCTTACTTTGCCTACTGTACAGGATACCTGCATATCAAAGATAACCCCCCCATACTCACCTGTTTATAAACCTTGCCTCTGTATCTCTCTGCCATCCATAAGTTATTCACTACCCTAGTGTCAACTCTCCCTTAGCTTTACTCATTTTGTTTTTCTGTTTGTGGTTTCCTTTTAACTGTTTTATCTTACTGCAAATACCTGTGTCTTCTTCTTCTTTCAGCTTTTCCCAGTTAGAGGTCACTACAGTGGATCATCTGTCTGCTCATGATTGGCAGTGCAGTTTTGCAGTGTTGAGTTGCCAGTCTGGCACCCAACCTTCCACAGAAGGCACTCACACACAAACACTCACACCTAAGGCCAATTTAGAAATTTAGAGTGTCCAATCCACCTACTGCATGTCTTTGGGATGTGGGAGGAAACCGGAGCACCTGGAGGAAACCCATGTGACCACAGGGAGGACATGCAGACTCTGCACAGAAGGCACCCCAGCTGAGAATCAAACCAGAGAACCTCTTGCTGTGAGGAGGCAATGCTAACCGCTGCACCACCGTGGCCGCCCACTACAAATACCTGTGTATACCTTGCTATTACATCTCTTCCTTCTCTGTCTTCACCTCCCCACCTCTTCTATTTACCTACTGACTATCACTGTGTGCTCCTTACTCTTTCCCTTCTGGCCTGCTGATTGTTTCTTGTGGTGACTCTTCCTGGCCAATCCCACTCCGTTCGCTCCTCTCCCACCCCCATTCCCACCCACCCCCATTTCAATTCCTTTATACCTAACCACCTAATCCCTTCCTCCCCAACTCCATCCCTTCCTGTCTGCTATAACATTCTTAACACCTTACCCTCCCCTACTTATCACTTCATAGTTTAGTCTTCTGCTAATCCTCCTTCTTTCTATATATCTTCTGCTCCCCCTACATGTTATTTCACTTGCATTTTACTTCAACTCTCTAACAGGTCCAACTACTTACTTTTCCTAGTCCCTTATCCACTCCTCACTCCATCCCAATCCTACTTCCCCACCTTAGGCCATGGCTTTTGCAACCCTCTCCATTTTCCTTTTGCCTCCATTACTTCTCCTTCTCATTCTTACATCTTGTACTACTTCATTACCAGCTGTCTATAAAGATCCCACTAATCCACATACTAACTGTTTCTCATCTCTGCAGTTCTCTATTACAATCTCCTGCTCTATCTTTTCCATGAACATCCCTCTGCTTAAAATCAAACTTCCTCCCTGTCACTCCCTAGCATTTAAAACCAAGACTAAGTACTTGACTTACAACCCATTTAATTTCAAACTTTGCCAACTTCATGTAGCCCTGATTCTATCAGGAGATATACATCCAAATCCTGGGCCCATCCATCACCCCACCATGCATAACTCTACCTCTCCCAACTTAAAAAACTCCTCCTCTCCAAACAAACATATTTCCTTTTACTCTATGAATGCCTATAGTATTCTAAACAAAGTTGGTGAAATCCATGCCTGGATAGCCTTCCACACCCCTGATGTCATCACCCTAACAGAAACTTGGCTAAAACCCCAAACCTCTGATAAAGACATTCTCCCCCTGGTTTTAATGTACTCTGCATAGATCATCAAATCAAACAAACGGGTGGTATTGCCATCCTTTACTCCAACCACCTTACCATTACAAGTATTATGAAACCTATCCCATCCTATTTTCCTGCTAAACTACTTATAGCTAACCTTGAAATAAATGACCACACCCCTATCACAGTAGCAGCCATCTATATTCCTCCAGGAGACAACATTCCTCTGCTCGAAAATATTCTTTCATACTTTTCTCAACACATCCCCAATGAAACTATCCTCCTTGGGGATGTCATCATTAACTGGTTAACTCTCAGTAATCCAAACTCTAATACTCATATTAATTTATATGGCTTTACACAGCTAATCTCCCAATCTATCCATACAAACAACTCTCACACATCTAGTACTCTTATTGACTGGGTACTTGTATCTAATCCTTCTGAATATCATAACCCTGAAACCCTACTAAACACCCTGAGTGATCACTCCCCTATAAAAGTGCTTAGGTTCACTCCCAACTTCTCAAAACCTCCTAAATGTATTACTTGTCGAAACTCTCTAACTTCCATCTAGAAACCTTTAATGCCCTCCTCTCTAAAGTAAAATGAAAATGCCTTACCCAACTCCCTCTAGAAGAAGCAGACCTAGCTTTAAACTCCACCTTCCTTAGTATCTTAGACTCAATTGCTCCCCCTCACAACGTCTGAATTAAGTCCACCATATGTACGTGGCATTCAAAATCCACTCGTACCCTTATGATAACTAGAGACAAACTATGGAAACAAATGGTCACAAACTAAGCTCTGTACAGACTTACAAAAATATAAAGAACTCAGAAATCTGACAAAAAACACATAAACAAAGATAAAAAGGACTTCTATAAAAAACCTCCCACAGCCCTAATATCTAATGCTAAAATATTCTGGAACTCTATTAACCAAATATTACATCCCGGTGATCTTAGCTCCTCCAATAAATGCCCAGACAAGACATCTGAAGAAACTGCCACTATCTTCAATACCTATTTTATCGAGTCAATATTTAAGCTACTGAACCCTAATCCAAACTCCTCTACTACAAACATCTCCAACTTTTCTGAACCTACTGAACCTACTCCTAATACTATCTCCTCAAATACCTTCTCCCTCAAACCTGTACCTACTAGCTACATCAAAACTCTACTCCCTAAATTAAAACATTGCTTAGCATCAGCTGACAATATTGCTTCCACTTTTCTTCTCCTAGCAGCTGACTCTCTTGCTCTCCCTGTATCTATCCTAATTAATCACTCTATCTCTGAATTTAAAGTCCCTTCCATCTGGAAACAATGCTACACTCTACCTATGCACAAAGGAGGTAACTCCTCTGATATCTCCAATTTTAGACCTATTGCTATCCTCTCCCCTCTCTCTAAAGTACTAGAAAAATGTATTCATAAACAGGTTATGCAGTATCTAATACAGGAAAATCTGCTTACACCCACTCAACACAGCTTCAGACCCAAACATAGCACCACTGCAGCTCTATTATTCTTCCTCAACACTGTCTCTATAGCCATGGATGACCATAAATGTATTTCTTGCCTATTCTTGGATCTTTCAAAAGCTTTTGACACAGTATCACACTCTGTTCTGCTACACAAACTGCATAACCTCAAGTTCTCCTCTGATACTGTTGCATGGTTCTACAGCTACCTCACTGACAGATCTCAATCAGTGAGAAGACACTCTGCACTCTACCCTCCTCTCCCTGTCAGAATGGGTGTACCTCAAAGGTCTATCCTAGGGCCTTTACTTTTTAATATCTTTACTAATCAGCTCTATACCTCCTGTCCTCACTCATCTTTAGTGCAATACACAAATGACTCTACAGTCATCACCACAGCAAACTCTCCCTCTAAGCTCTTCTCAGATACTCAGACATCTTTTAACTTAGCTGAAACATGGATCTCCAACAACCAGCTCATCTTTAACCCTAAAAAAAACAAATCTTTTACTCTTACTACCTAAAAAGTTCAACAATATTAAATCCTCCTTCCCCATACAGTCCCATAATAACACTCCCATTCAGGTAGAATCCAGTACTAAGCTCTTAGGCATAACCATCGACGATCATCTTAAATTTGACTTGCGTGATCAAAAAGACTCAGTCAAAACTAGGGCTTCTTTACTGTAACAAGAAATTCCTTACCTCTGAAGCCAAGATTACTCTCTCTCTTACCTACCTTCTACCCAGTCTAATGTACAGTTCTCAAATTTTCACAAATCTTAACTCAGCACTCCTAACTCGAATCTACCTACAACAAGGAAGCTAGATTTGCTGCCCAACAAACCTACAAATCCCACACTGTCTCTCTCTAAAACACCTAAACTGGCTTGAATTACCCCACCAGCTTCTTCTCTCTCAGCTCCAGATCACCCATTCTATCTATACCAGCCTTCCTACTGCCCAGCACTATCCCCTCTCATCTCCCATTATTCTCCCTACAGACCTCTCCGAAGCTCTTACCAAGACCTACTACAAATCTACAAACCCAAGTCTAAATTTGAATGCAACATGTACAGCTTTCACCCCACTATTGCCTGGAATTGGCTCCCACTAGAAATCTGGACCCTTACACATCCTAAACTATTTAAGAAAACCACCAAAGAGCACTTTAAAATTCACTGGTCCTGCCACTGCACTCTCCCTCCTTAACATCCCCTACTTCTCATACCTTAATCTACTTTCTGCCCTTAACTCACTGTTCTCACTAGCTCTCTCTAATCTTCCTTGACTACTCTTTCTACTGTCTTCTAAAATGTATTAAGCAAATTGCCTCAAAGAAACTTTCTATTGTAATTGTCTTGCCTTCATGCAACTACATCATGATAAAACTGTTTTTTTTGTAACCACTTACCCCAAAAACTACAATCATCTTAATGACATATTTATTTTTATACATCTTGAAATAGATATGCTATACTCCTAATTATTGACACTATATAACATCGTATTGCTACTTAATGTCTTGTAATAATCCTGTAGCATTGCTGTTTAATGCTAATTTATAATGAAAATTGTATAATATGTTGGAGCTTTTCTCCCTGGGCCTCCACTGAAAAAGGGCTCTTCAGCTCAGTAGGGCAATCCCAGTCAACAAATGTAAAATAAATAAATAAATAAATATATAAATATATTTTTAAATTGTTTTTACATTGATTGAATAATTATTTAATTAATTAAGTACCTAATTATTTTGATTTTTGTATAAATGAGATACGTGTTTTGTTCTTATTCAGTCTGAAGAAGTATAGCATTAGACAAAAGTGCTTACTGAATGAGCTATGTTGTGCTGATTGAATATTAAAAAGCTGCGTTGTGACAGTTTCACTTCATTAACTTTACAAATACATTTTCAACACAAGCATCTGTACAAATCAGTTGGATATACAAATGGCATATAATTCCTTACAAACCTCCAGATAGCTATGCTGGCATATCTTACACATCCACTGCCCTACTTCTCCTGGCATAGCTGGCAATACCTCATATCATCACAGACAACATTACTGAAAGTTAAGGTCATACTTTTCTTTCCTTTAGTAAGTATATGGACTTCTAAAATCACGTAAAAAAAAACTTTCACTTGCTTCATTTAAGAAAGTGCTTTCCCTTGCTTTTAGGTGCTTAATAGGATCAAAAATATGTGTGATAGTCCTATTGTCATAGCTCCTCTCAAGAAAACCTCTGTGGAGGTCCTGCAGGTTCTTTAGAAAATTAACTGTTTCTCTGGACACATGAGCAATCTGCATACTCTGTGACCTTATTATATAATGCTTAGTCATTTGTGAATGAATACTGCCAGCATAAAGAAGTAATAACAGTACATTTCCCTGTAGGAAAAGTTACTTTTACCTGGAGAACAGCATTATTCAGTTTGTGTTCATCTAACCATATATGTAACTTTAGAAGGACAAGCTCGTCATTGTGTAATCATGATTTTCTCTGCTCAGTTTTTGTGATTTTTTTTATTTAATCAACAACACTTCACCACCTACTAAAATTTTACCTTTCTGTGTTTATTTTATTAACAGAACCACATGTAAGACCTATTCATCTGAATACTAATATCCTATTTCACACTATACTAAAGCATGATATAAATAAGTTGCTTTATTACTTTAAATCCATAACTTTATTCTAACATTATTACAATGCCTTTATTTTGTTCATCTGAAGTTAAGCATAATATTTTGTTTTGAAAAAAAAACATTTAGCTAAGATTCTACTGCTGAGCTTCAGAGCAAGCTAACTTTGATCTGCAATTTCAAAATATTTTTCATAAACAATTTCCTGTGGGATGTTACATTTATTTGTTTTATACAGATGTATGTTGTTCACATTAGAACAGCACTGATACTGCATCTAAATGGAGTCTTGATTTTATTGATTTTCCTCAAATACAATTATCTAAGTAAAACTGTCTGAGATGTTTTATATGTCTTCACTGCTAATTTGATTTGTGCATACTTACAATGCATTTATCCATGAAATCCAGGGTTTCTTCTCATCTTTTTGGAGCTGACAAAATTCATTTTAAAACAAATTAACAAAGAGTGCTTGCATATACAAAGGGTAATCTTCGCTGTCACTTAAGTTGCATATGTTTGAATTACAATGATCTAGGATAACATGCTGTACACATTATAGGTGAGACTAATGATGTTTAGCATACCACACTGCAAATTAGAACTGACATTCAAAATAGCAGAAGTAAACATTGTGTCATAATAATTGATTGGTGGCATGTAAACGAGGAACCCATGCAAATGATCCACATTAATTATGCAAATGAAGGGAGTCCAAAAGATGGACCAATGCATGAATGTATAAAATGGTGGCAGTGTGTTGTGGAACACACCCATTTTGAAAGCTGAGATTTGTGGTATGCCGTTGGAGCAAATAAAATGAATAGCAGACCAGCAGCAGCATAGCACCATGTGTTAGGAGCTATAGTTACAGTCAGTGCTTGCAGTATTGCATTTTGTAGATATCCCTGCCACCTGAAGACATACAGGCAGAACCTGATATTCAATAATCTTACTGACTGATGTATTTTGGATGATTTCTGAGTTGACAAGGATATTGCCTTGGACTTTGTTGGTCTGTATCATCCACAGATGGTATCAAGTGAGTTGCAAGATATACTCATTCCTCTGGACACAACGGTATCTATATACTTAGCCATGTTAGCTAAAGTTATCAGCCCTTATAGCCAGCATTCCTACAATTTGGAAATGTAGAGCAGTATTATGGATATGGTTGATATAGTTAGTATTACTTGTAGTTTACTATGAATGTCTCTATAAGTTACAAGGCTGCAGCATACATATGCATATACCAATGTAAAATCACTAACATTTTTGCTTTGTTAACAGTATCATCCTTTTTTAGGTACATACCAACCAGACGATACAGAATAAAAATACACTGATCCTACACACAATCATATCTAATGTTTAAAAAAATGGGATTATTTTGTTGTCTTACTTTTATCATTTCACAAGCCATCTTGAAACACTTGTTTTTCTTATTCCTGTTTATATGTTAGTAATACTGTGATGTATCAATGCACTTCACTCTAACCCATTTCCCTGATGCTATCTCTATATATGTCTATATCTATATCTATATCTGCAATGCTCATTTTCCTGTCTTGTCTTACTTGACAGTGATTAACATTCTTTTTCATAGGTTTTACATATCTATCTCTCTAGCTACATATCGTACTATGATCTGACAAAGACTGAAATTTTAAATTCTGTGAAAATATTATTATAATAATGTAACATAATGGATAGCTAGATAGATAGACAGATACACATTGTGTATGAATACATATGTATTCATTTTCTGGCTTATACTTGGCATTTTAACAGCTGAGTTATAGGTTTTCAGCTTCTATCTTATACCATACCTTCGGACTGGAAAAGCAGAAATAACTGCAGTGTACAGAATGCCTATGAAAGACAATTAGAATTATAACCGCAGTGCAAAGGATGTCTATGGAAAACAAATAGGCATAACTGTAGTACGCAGAATATATAAACTTGATGTTCAGTCTAACCCCTTACACCATCATAACATGAGCAAATTATCTGGTTCAGTTATCTAATCAATATTCCGGCAATGGATTGCTGGGCATTGAGTAAATCTTATGATGGTTATCATTACCAATGTACAAGAAAAATAATTATCCATTACACTGTCAGGGTAGGATATTCATTTTTTATTTCTGGGTAAATGATTTAGTGAAATATCACACGGCCAACTGAACTGTGTAATTAGTGCTGATTTTTAATGGTATTACCTTGCACGCAACACTTTTCAGTAATTTGTTTAAAGTACCTTTATGCACTCTAAAAGAAAAGGTATAGAGAAGATATTATGAGAGATGCACAGAAAAACAGAACATAATTACTGCCTTTAAGTCTTTTCAGTCCATTATTTCAGTATCAGTATCCTTCGTCAAATAATTTAACAAGTAAAAATACACCATTTATCAAGAATTAAGATGTTCTTGGACTTCAAAGAAATTGTGAGATAGCAGTGGTTGTAAACATAGAACACGCACAAGATTTCTGTTTGTAAAATGTCACAAAACATGGCCATTCTACAGAAAAAAAAGTTGCACATCCAGCTCTGGTAACAGGAAGGGGTAAAACCCTGATGATGGCCCAGGTGACCTGAGCTTAATTAATGACCTTGGTGCTTTATAGAGCTGGCAGGGAGGACTGAGATGCCCTTCTGAGGGGTAGAGTGAAGCTGGTCACATGTAACCACAAGCTTTCATTGGAAGGGGTAGCGCTTGCTGTGTTGATATGTACTTGTAGTAGACAGAAACAGTACATGTCAGTAGTCTTCACTTAGAAAGCACATATGAGCATACATTTGCATTATAGTAGTAGACACGAAAGCCCTGCAGTGATTAGGGTCACATATTCCTAAAGAGGTGAGAGTTCACAACATATAGCAAAAGCACCCTTATAGTTGAGATGCCAGCAAAGACATAAATAACCCTCGTGGATTAATACATGATAGCTAGTCTGGATGTCCCTTGCTCCTGTGGTTTTAGAAGTAATTCCCACCACGACAAAACAAAAGTGCTGAAGCCCATTTGGGGAGGCTTGATAGTCAACAAACATGGAGGGGTAATAAGGACCTAGAAAAAATAGTTCAAAAATTAAAATGCTACAAGTTAAGATATTTGATATTAAAATTTCATAAAAGCATATTATTTTTCAGCACACTGTACATAGTTCCTTTTTTTTTTACTTTTCAAGAATATATAGCTCATCTATGCTTTACTTTACTACAAATCAAGTTAGTATCATCTTCTCTATTAACATTTGCATATAAACACTTTTACCACCTCTGAATTGGACAATGGGGAGGCTAGCTATCCTTTCACTTTTTGAAGTTCATTAACTTTTTAAAACTACATGCAATATTGTCAGGCAGGTCTTTCCTTTATCATGGGAAAACATTATTTGATATTTGGATCACTAAGACAAGACTGCAGGTCACAGACTGATACTAGGAAAACAGTGCATGTCATAAACTGAGATGAATTTATTGGTATAAACAGTGTAGGAATTTATCATATGACAGACTGCCATTCACAAATACATTTGAATGCTTCAGCAGCAATGATACCCTGTTATAATTCCTGCTGCAAAATTCAATAGTCAAGCATAAGACAAGCCAGCACTCCACAACAATAATACAATATCTGCTTTTGTAAAGAAAAACAAAGAACAATCCAAGACAGAACCATATAAGTCATATATAAGTCATCTAATGCCACATGTAGATCCCCACACAGGCACTCCTTCAACTTGAATTTAAGCTCTTCTTAAAGTTAAATAAAAAAAAAGTATATATATATATATATATATATATATATATATATATATATATATATATATATATATATATATATATGTGTGTGTGTGTGTGTGTGTGTGTGTGTGTGTGTGTGTGTATGGTTTCACTTCATATACTCGGATTGCTGAAATCTCAAATGTCAGCATTTCGAGTGCATGAAGCTGAAACTTCAGAATAGCCAAAGTGCATAAGCGCAAATGCGAATATGTTGAATCCACTCTTATGCAGTGACGCTATGTTATGGAAAGTGTTTGTTTGGGATGTTTGTGTTTGGACTTTTAGGTGAGTGAGTGTATGTGAGCGTTTTTGTAACTTATGTGTATGTGTGATGTGTGTGTGTGTGTGTGTGTGTGTGTGTGTGTGTGTGTGTGTGCACGCGCGAGGGACTGTATAATGTGTGTGTATGAGTTTTTGTTCTCTGTTTGTGTGATATCTGAGTTAGTATATATAAGTATGGGGAGTGGGGGGTGCAGGGAGTCTTGCCCCCCTGCTTCTGTTTAGTGCAGATATGTGTATTTGTGGTGTTTTGTTGTGTTTTTATTTTTATGGTGTAGGTGTTGTGGTTTGTGTGTGGTGTAATGTGTTCTGGTTTGTGATTTTGGCTTTGTGGGGTTTCGGTGTTGTGATGGTTTCGACTTCATGCACTCGAAATGCTGATATTCTGGATTTCAGCATTTCGAGTATATGAAATGAAACCATATATATATATATATATATATACATATATTTAATAAAGATGAGGAAGCCAGTCAGAAGGCTAAAACACAGTTTTAATCTAAAAATCTTGAAAGTAACAAATCCACTTGGTTAAGCTCTTTCGTCTACATTAAGACATCCTCAGAACCAAGACAAATAGTGAAGTAAAAACTTTTAAATACAATACAAAGACACACCCATTTGAAACCTTTAAAAGAGCCAATCAACCAATTAAGCATAGCAAATAGAAACAAAGCAACAGTAACTAGATGCTACAACCATAGTACTGAATATAGTAGTTACTTAACCAAGTGGATTTGTTTCTTTCAAGATTTTTAGATTAAAACTGTGTTTCAGCCTTCTGACTGGCTTCGTCATCTTTATTATTGGAATTGTTTCGCAGCCTGGATACTTGTGGATTATTTTGGTACATACATACATATATATATATATATATATATATATATATATATATATATATATGTGCATATTTATGTATATGTATGTGTATTTATATATGTATATATATATATATGTATGTATATTCATATATATATATATATATATATATATATATATAGTATTTATATAGTATGTATCTATATTTATATATATATATATATATATATATATATATATATATATATATATATATATATATATATATATATATATATATATATATATATATATATGGGTCACCTTCAGATGCCCGACAACGCGTTTTGCCGACACGGAATCCGACGGGACGAAAAGACCGACAACGCAGATGACCGACAAGGTGAGAACCCGACAGACTCAGTAAGTGTGCGATAGAGTGAGGGATTTAGTGTTAGGGAGCGGACAGGTAAGTGTGCGATAGTGAGGGACTGTGGGTTTAGGGGTGGGTTAAGTGTGTTAGGGTTAGGGTGCAGGTAGGGTGTGTGTGCGGTAGTGTCGGACCTTGGGGTTAGGGGTGGGTAAGTGAGTTAGGGTTAGGGTGCAGGTAGGGTGAGTGTGCAGTAGTGTCGGACCTTGGGGTTAGGGGTGGGTAAGTGAGTTAGGGTTAGGGTGCAGGTAGGGTAAGTGTGCGGTAGTGTCGGACCTTAGGGTTAGGGTTTGGGTTAGGGATAGTGGATATGTTATGTAGTGTACTGTGTTGTTTACGTGTAGTGTGTTGGTGTAATGGTTTTCGGTGTTTTGCGTTGTCGGTATTTTTTGTTGTTGGTCTTTTGGTGTCGGTGATTAGTGTGTCGGCGAAACGCGATTTCGGGGATATAAAGGTGATCCATATATATGTATATATATATATATATATATGTATGTATATATATATATATATATATATATATATATATATATATATATATACACACACACCTTGTACTAAGTAATTCATCTGAGACATACATGCATTATCATTATTCATTTATGGAATGTCAGTATCCTCAGTAGCTGTGCTATAGTCCCACAGCACTGTCACCTGGCAAGCACAATCTAAGACAGCTTTCATCATTTTGCCCCAGCCTAGTTACAGGTCTTATAAGGTTCATCTAAATTTACAAACATAGACATACTCATCTCTCCCTGTTATGATATTTATTTCCAAAAAAAATTCCACGTTTTAGAAAATGAGACTATAGCATCTTTTTGCATGTGATGTCTCACATCACTCACTAATCATTTAACAAGCACGTGCAAAAAATAAGGCCACTATCCAATAATATCCAACAAAAGAAGCCTGTTTCCATATATGATCTACCAAAAAACAATATCATCAAAAAAATCACAAACTGATTGTGATGACCGTGCCCTGGCCCAGCAATCAAGGAGCCTCAATCCTCACCACTAACCCCAGGGAGGTCATTTCATAAAAGAGAAAAGGACAACTAATACACACAGTAAAGTACAATTTCCCTTAAGTGCACGCAGAGATCACAGCCAGTCTGGGGCTGGTTGCTCCTTTTCTCACCAGGTCCCCAATAAGACTCACCACTGGCACAGCTATATGGTCCAGGTCTCAGCCTAACTGGGCAAACTAAAACCTCAAGTACCCTCTCTGTCCAACCAGTGCTTCATGTCCCTGCCAAGTAGCTGACACAACACACACACATTTTGAGATAAGTATTTATACAACTTCACAGACACTCCTGGGAAAGGCTGACACAGATTCTCTAACTGTGCCCCTTTACCCAGACTATATGGTAGTAATTACTGCCACCACCCAGTTAATAATATCAGCTACTAAAAGGCCCTTAAAAGGGTGTCCAATTATTACTGTGCAATATTATTATCCAATGGTAGTATGACTAACAGTCAAAGCTTACTTTAGAGTGGCCTATTACAATAACCTCTATAAATATGCAATGTACTCTAGATCTTATCTCTACACAAATCAGCCACAGGTAGAAGGTTTTTAAAATATTTAATAATAAATAATTAAAACACAAGACAAATCTACAACACCACAGAGATATCTAAGAGTTCAGAGATCACACAAAAACTTAAAATAATATAGTAGGACAGGTCTGATTTCAAAGAAAAATACCTAATTAATCTTTACTAGCTTTAACTGTTCCTACAAGAAATCACAGTGCTAAAACTTACATATGAGCACAAGGCAGAATGCTGATAAGTGGATATCCAAGAACAAAATGCTCCAAGTCTCTTGTGAGAAATAGTATTTAAACATTACTAACAAACATGTCTCGAAGGCCCTCCCCAAATTACATCATTTTTGACACTTAGGTTTTCCTAGGCAAACAAACTGCATTATTTAGCCATCCAACACCTGCTCAGAACTTTACAACAATAGAAGATATTTCACATATACATGCTAGCAGAAACCAGAGCAATAAAGCACATTCCACATCTAAATTCTGGTCATAAACTTTGAAACAATGGACATGAAACCTTCATCCAGCCGCCCTGGAGCTGAATTCTAACATGAAAGGATACAACATGCTTCACTGGGCCAGTAGAGTGCAATGTTGTCACATATTTTGCAGTACCACATTTCACAATATTCTTTTACATTCAAGAAAACATGCCTGTATTTTACATTTATTTACAAATGCCAGAATTATATATCAAATTCTATTTGACTAGGCTGGCAGCCTTTGCCCATCTCTCCCTAGTCATCACATCTCTTCCCTCCCGTGGAACCCAAGCAGGTTTTTCAAGTGCCCCTTGAGAAACATTGCTTGAGAGTGTCATGACTATCTGGGTGTACCTCACCCCATTCCCTGTCTTGAGAGCCCATCTGCATTTGCATTGCTACTCCCACTGCGGTGCTGCACTGACATATCAAATGCTTGCAACCCCAGACTCCATCTTAGCAACTTGGCATTTTGCTGGCTCTGTTTAAACATGTTAGAGGGTTGTGATCTGTCATCACAGTGAATTTTCTTCCATACAGATAAGGCTGAAGTTTTTATAGTGCCCACACTATGGCTAGACATTCCTTTTCTACCACTGCATAGCATTCCTCCCTGGGTTAGAGCCTATGACTGAGATAAACTACTGGGTGCTCTTCTCCCTCTGAAGAAATCTGGCTAAGTACAGCTCCCACCCCATAGTTTGAAGCATCCACCTGTACAACAAAGTCTATGCCATAGTCTGGACCGGCTAATACAGGGGGTCCTCCCAAAGCTTCCTTAAGCTTCTGAAATGCCTGCTCACATGCTGGGGTCCACACTGCCTTATCTGGCCTGTTCTTCCTTGTCAGGTCTGTGAGGGAAGCAGCTATGGTACTATAATTTGGAACAAACTTTCTGTAGTACCCTGCTGTCCCTAAGAATGTCCTCACCTGCTTTTTGGTAACAGGTGCAAGCCATGCCTGAATAGCATCCACTTTGGCAGGTTCTGGCTTTATCTTACCACTCCCCACTCTATGTCCTAGGTAGGAGACCTCTGCCATACCCACCTGACATTTGCTCAGCTTAATGGTCAAACCTGCCCTCTGTAGTCTGTCCAGCACCTCCCTGAAATGCTGAAGGTGTTCTTGCCAGGAATGGCTGCAGATAGCAATATCATCCATGTAAGCAAGGGCAAACCCTCCTGCTCCTGCTAAGATATGATCTACCAGCTGCTGGAAATTCGCGGAGGCATTCTTTGTCCCAAAGGGCATCTTTGTGAACTCATACATACCAAATGGAGTCACAAAGGCTGACTTCTCTCTAGCACTGGGAGTCAAGGGCACCTGCCCATAACCCTCGGTAAGATCAATGGTTGTATGATACTTAGCCCCACCCAGCTGCTCTAGGGCCTCATCTGTCCTAGGCATGGGGTATGCATCTGATTTTGTGTGACTATTTAATTTCCTGTAATCCACACAGAACCTGGTGCTACCATCTTCTTTGGCATCAACACCACTGGTGAGGCCCAGGGACTTTTGGACTCCTGAATCACCCCTAGTTCACACATCTCCTGTACCTCCTCCCTCAGAGTCTGTTTGACTCTCTCAGGCACCCTATAAGGGGCCTGCCTGATAGGCCTTTGGGGTCCTGTATCCACCTGGTGCTGCACCAGGTGGGTGCTCCCTGGTTTCCCGATGAACATGCCCCCAAACTCCTGCAACACTGCTCGGATTTCTCAAACCTGGGTAGGAGATAGCTGCTGGGACATTGCTACCCCTTCCACCGAGGTGTCAGCCCAAGCCTCACTGAAGAGATCAGTCACAAGATCTCTCTCAGACTCCTCCTGCAATCCACTGCAAATGCTCAGCACAAGGGCCTCCCTATCATGGTAAGGTTTCATCATGTTAACTTGGTACAATTTGTGCCCCTGCCATCTGCCTAGCACTTCCAACATGTAGTTAACATCACTTACCTTTCTTACCACCTTGTAGTGTCCCTCCCAAGCTGCTTGCAGCTTGTTGTGTCTGACAGAAATGAGAGCCATTACCTGCTGCCCTACAGCCCATCTCTCCCCAATTGTCACACTGATAAAGACCAAAAGACCAGTAAAGAAAAATAAATAAAGATTTTAGAGGTTAAAGAAATGCATACACTCTCTTCCAACTGCTTAAATTAATGCCAGTATTATATTTGTCCTCTGATTGTCATATAAGATTCTGCAGTGGTCTGTCATGTTCTTAATCTTTCATTTGGGTGACTTTAACTACCCTTCATTAAAATTAGATACCTATACATCCAATGCAGGATATGCCCAAAAATACCTAGACTTAATAAACAAAAATTCCCTTGAGCAGCCAATAAATAATCCTACTAGGATTCTTGACCTGTTTCTTAGAAATATTTCTGCCTCTTGCACTACTCCTCTGGTATCTCCATCACCATCAAATTATGGCAATAAATGTGAGACCTACTACTTTAGATTGCCAAGAGCATCTACAGCAAATACCACTGAATTTAAGGACTCTAGACATACCAACCTCTGCCTGCTAAGTGACAAAATATGAACATTCCCTTTTGACCACAACACCTCAGACCTTAATACAGCAGCAAACTTCACTAAAGAATTCTACTGCCATTTAGAAAAATGCATGCATAAACATCTCTAACAGACCCATGTATCACAGGGAATTCAAATCCAAACCACCCATTTTTCCATAAATAAACTATACAACAAAATAAAGAAACTCCTTAAATTATTTCATAGATCCAATATCTTGTGAAGGATAGTTTCAACATAATTCAATAAAGGGGTTTAAAAATAATTGTAGAAAAAAATTGAAAAATACTATAAGGTATGCTAAAGAAGCTCTTGAACTTAGGCTAGCCAATGAAGCCAAAAGTAATTAATTATAACTCATTATTTAGTTCTGTAAGAAAAAAACAACTAAAGAAATTAACAATAATATTAATAATACCCTACATTGCTCAGACCGTATTCATAATGAAGAGTCCTGTTCTGATCCAGCTGACATTGCCAATAACCTTGCAAGCAGATTTACTGCCAGCTTCACACCTGAGACTTCTATCCAAAGCCTTGAAATATCTGAAATACTTGATCTTACAATTATCTCTAAAGATCATTTATAGAATGTGCTAACCAAGGCAAAATACAGTTCCTCCAGCAAACCTGACAGTATACCTTGGTGCTTAATTAAAAGAGTTAAACATGTCCTTGCAGACACTCTCCTCAAACTGTTTAAATTAAGTTTAGACATGGGTGTTGTCCCTAAAGAGTGGAGCATAGCAGTAATGATGCACCTCCATAAGGGTGGCCTTCCAATCAACCTGGGTAATTGCACACCTACCAGACTTACAGGCCTCCTCTGCAAAAGTATTATAACTGACTCCATAAAGTATGATATCAAGAATCTTGGTAGTCTTCACCCCTGACAGATTAGTTTTGTGAAGGGTAGAGCCTGTCTATTTAATGTGATACATTTCTTTGAAAGTGGTACAGAGGCTATAAACTGTGACCATGCAAAGCACATGATATGTCTTGACCTGGCTAAAGCCTTTGAAACCATTTTACATGCTTACAGCATGCAAAGTTGAATATTTTAAAACCAACCTACATGTGGAAAGATGGATAGCAAACTTGCTGAAAGACAGAACCCACACAATGTGAGTTGTAGGTGTCTCATTAGAAAGCATGAATGTAGTATCTGTGTCTCTCAGCGATCAGTGCTTATGTCTCTTTGTTATTTATTTCTCAGATCTTCAAGCAGAGACTCAAGATGTCTGAAAACTAAGGTTTTAGATGACTGCAAACTAAGGGATGTTAAGTTACCCAAAGACATCAAAACTCTCCAGAAAGAGTGCTAGTTAATTGTTGGTGTACTAAAATTGCAGTCAAACTAAATATTAAAAAGTGTAGCTTCATCACTTTTGGTAGACAATCCTTCCTCCCATCATACTCTCTACACAATGAAGATTTAGTTAGGGGCCTAGGTAATTCAGATTATTGCCCCCTCTCTTTTATTCACAACTTCACAATGGTTGGCAGAAAATCCGTTTCAGTTTGTCCAGCTGATTATCAATGGAATGCCATCAAAGTCTAAAAAGGTAATCACTCCCTTATACTCAGCAGCATTATCAAGCACAATGCCCCCTTTGGGATGTATCTCACTAAATATATCATAAAAATAGATAGACCCCAAAGGTTCCTAGCCAAAAAGATCACAGGCCAAAAGCTACTGATCTACTAATAGAGGTTAGAAGACCTAACTATTTATTCAATGTCTCACTGACTTTTGAAGGGCAATCTCTCTCTCACTTACTGTGCCATTAGATACCTTATTGTCCTCATCCTCCTGTTTCTCAACAAGTCTAGCATCTTCACTTATATTAGAACAAGGGACTTTAATCTTCTCCAACAAATAAATAAAGCACAGTAGTGGGACAGGTTTATTACCCAACATTTCTCAAACCTCTGGAATAAATTTCCCCTGCATGTTAACAAGTGCAACTCACTGTCTTCCTATAAACATAAACTAAATGATCGGATTAAGTATCAACAAATTTACTCCAGTAATGACAACTGGACAAAGCCTAAAATAAATAGGGACAGATTATAAATATTGCTCTCATGAACTTAAAATATTACTAGAATTACATAATTTGCATTAATATGCATTTTCTAAAGGATATGACTTGTAAAACTCAAATGTCTGTTATTATTTAGCAACTTCAATCCTTTTTAGGAGGAATATGGGGCAAAAATCTGGACATTTTGCAAAAACTTGTACAGCTATGCTTCCTCTCTCTTACACACACACACACACACACACACACACACACACACACACACACACACACACACACACACACACACACACACGCACACACACACACACACACACATGCGCGCACGCACGCGCGCACACCATACCTCTCAATCTCTTAGCACAAGAAATCTGGGGAAAGCCTGCTATAATGTTGGGGACAAAGGTCCAAAACTAGGGACACATTTAGAAAGTTGCTAAAATAACAAAATTTGTGTTAGAATGTATTTTCTAAAGGATATGAAGTATGATACTCAAATACATGTCATTATTTAGTAACTTTAATCCTTAGCTCTTCCCAGTGATTTGTAAAAAAAAAAAAAAAAAAAAAAATATGAGGAACAGACCAAAAATATAAAGCAAAAATCTGGACATTCTGTGAAAATCTGTGCATTTAAGAGGTATGAACACACATACACCCCCTACCTCCTTAGAAAGTGGATAGAACAACAAGGTTTGCATAAGTATGTATTTTCTGAGGATATGAAGTCTAAAACTCAAACGTCTGCCATTATTTTCTACTCCAGTGATTTACCAGCAAAAAAAACACAATGTTATGAGGAACAAACCAAAAATATGAGGCAAAAATATGGATAATTGTGAGGTATGACCCCCCCCACTACACACTGTACTACCCCCCTGTTAGTTATACACAAACACACACGCGCACACACACACACACACACACACACACACACACACACACACACACACACACACACACACACACACATACTCTTACACACCCACACACACACACACACACACACACACAGACACAAACACACACACACACACACACACACACACACACACACACACATACAGACACACACACACTCTTACACACCCACACACACCCACACCCCCCACACACACACACACACACACACACTCACACACACACACACACACACACACACACACACACACACACAGAGCTACCTACCTCTTTCACACACACACACACACACACACACACACACACACACACACACACACACCTAACTTTACCTTCCTACTTCTTACATACACGCAGAAACACCCCTACCTACCTACTTCTTACATCCACACATCCATACCTATTTCTTTTATGCGCACATCTCTTAAACACACACAAGCAAACACCTACCTCTCATTTGTACCTTCATCTGCAGTCTTAACATCTTCTGGAATTCAAATTCCAAGCAGGCATGGAAGATAAAGACATAAACCACCAGTTGCACAGCTGCAGAAGCGTCTGTGCAACTGGATGCAAAAGAGTGTTCCTAAAGAATGCCCTTAAAAAAAAAAAAAAACAAGATATCTTTTTTTTTTTTTAATTAAAAGAAAAGTAATCTCCCTGCCAGCCAGTTCCAGGGGAGTGCAAGTGCACCCCTTTGCACCTGACTGCGGGCACCCTTGATTAGAAGGTTAGCCAATAACTAGAGGTTAGATTCAATCTACCTTCTATCTATGACATAAACACCTTAACAATTATGCCAACCCTGAAGACAAACTGTTGCTAGTACAAAAAACCAGGAAAAACAGACTGTTTCAAAGTGATCAGAAAGCCACGAAATCCACTCCACGATATTTAGTCTTAACGCACCTTTTATTGAAAAACAAGCGACGTTTTCGCTACAACCCCTGATGTAGCTTCCTCAGAGTACAAAATAGAACTAGTGTCAGTTTCTTTTTAAACATAAAAATGCGCCAAAAAGAAAGGGGGCGCGTAGTTGTTAAGAAAAATTACAATCAGTAAAACATGATAACAATGTTACTTCTAAGTATAAAACATGTCCTTACAACACTTGTGAGGACTAAATCTCCCATTAAAACCATTCTTTTAAATGAATATAAACTGTTAAAAAACATACCGATCCCTATCGGGTCGGAGCATGCGTACAACATAATAAACAGTGAAAATAAATATAAGATGTCATTGTCATGACAAAAAGTTAATCTAGTCTAAAGCTAATACCAAAAAGTGATCGGTCCTGCGGTAAATAGATTAACAATTAACCGCACTCGTCAGGATCCGACAAATGTAAAGTGCTAGAAAAAGTCAAGGACTTACTAAAGTTATTAAGCTTACCCCAACTTAAATAGTAGAGGTTAAGTCCTACATCACCAAGTTTTGATGTTATAGACAATTCAATCAAACTCTAAAACCACCACTGTGTAGATTACTAGAAACAAGAAACCAATCCCCATCGGATCGGAACATGCATAGAAAATAATAAACAGTGGAAATAGTAATGAGCTGTCGGTGTTAAAACAGAAGTTAATCTGACCTGAAACTAGTGACAACAAGTGATCGGTCTTGCGGTAATCAGTTATCAATTCACCGCACTTGTCAGGACCCGACAGGTGTGGAATACTATAGAAATAGAGTCCAAGACTGACAGTAGTTATGTAAACTTGCCACAACTAAAGTAAGAAGGGTGAAACCCTACGACATCAAACTTTAATGTGGTTAACAGATCGATCGATCCATTTTCCATGCTGAGAACATCACTTAGATAAATTTCAGACTTGAACCTAAAATTACAAACCATATTCTTTACGAATGTGGAAGTGTTTTAAGAAAAAAACAAGGCAATAGTTATTGCAACGACTCCACTGTAAAACCATACCAAGTACAGAGATAGTCACCCATCAGGAAAGGCTGTGTACCACAGAGCCATCTCAACCAACAAAAAAGGACATCATCTCCCCACGTGACCCCATGGTCCAAGTTCTAAAAGGGAAAGCGCAGTTGTAGGACTTAAACCTAGTAGTATACGATTAAAACCAGGACCAGATATAAGGGTTCAGGGTAGAACCCCCTTACCAATCTAGTCGATGCCCTGAATATAGGAGCCTGTATAGAGACAGTTACCAATATATGTATCAAAAATCAAAAAATCTAAAAACTATTTCATACCATAAAAGACAGTGTATAAAGGGGACATAACCAATCCAAACAGACCAAGGTAACCAAGTGTATTCTAAAAAATGGACAAGAAGCCACAGGCATCGCAAAAACATGAAATACAGGGAAACGGAGAAGAGTCCCCAAGGGTGTATCCTAATGACTATTAATACAGCAATCCCCCTAAGTTGTGACTAACAAACTACAAAAAGAGCAGATCCCAAAACACCTTGTTATGAGGGAAACACCTGAGTATAACTATCCAGGAATGTGTACTCCTGTAGTGTAACATACTCAAGGGGATGTGAGTATAACCTAGAAGCAAACCTGACCCAGATAGTAATATTATCTAAGGTAGCTTTTTAATTTTAATAGACAAGAGATATTACAGTTGTCATTCAAACCTGGTGGTTGAAATGCATTGAGTTTTAATTGCCACTCTAATTCTTTTGTTTCCAGGATGATGGACCCAGGACCACCTCTAATGTTATGGGGGACATGGTCAATAGCAGAGAAAAGGAAACTGTGGTCTTTATTAATAGAATGTGTTTGGAGAGCGCGTTGTCTTCCTTGCCTTTTTTAATGGCATAAATGTGCTGGTAAATTCTCTCTTTAAATTTTTGCTCGGTTTTCCCAATATAGTAAGCTGAGCAACAAACACATTGTGCCAAGTAAACTAAAAATGTTGTGTTACAGTTAACTTTATAATGGCAAGTAATCTTTTTGCCATTTACAACCAATGTGTTCCCTGTTCTAATGCATTTACAGAAGTTACAATTACCACATGAAAAAGTGCCTTTCTGGCGAGAGTGGAAATCTAGGTGTTTTTTAGTTTCCAAAAAATTTTTTAGATTTTTTTCCCCTCCTGTAAACTATTAGTGGTTTATCCCCAAGTTTTTCCCCCAAACCACTGTTGCTGGAAATAAGATACCAGTTTTTGAATAGAATAGAATTGATGATTCTAGAGTCCATGTTGTACACTGTAATAAAACTACAGGAATAGTTGTTTTGTTTGTTACTGGTGGCTGTTTCTGGACTAAAAGAGGGAAATAGGTTTAATGTTGAACTCAAATCTTCAATTGTGAATTCATCCCCAGGTTGTCTAAAAGTGTTACAAAGTAAGGGTTTATAAAGGCCCTCCTGTCTTTTAGTAGTGACTTCTATGATAAGCTCTTCTAGTAGTTGACCTGGATAATCACGATTTGAAAACATTTCAAAAAGTAGTGAACATTCCTTATCAAAAAGCTCCATGGTGCTACACATTCTGGCTGCACGAATCAGCTGACCCTTGACTATTGATCTTTTTTGTCTATAGGGATGTTGACTTGAAAAATGAAGAAGTGAATTACAATAAGTAGGTTTCCTGTGTATTGATGAAAGTAATGTTTTGTTCAAATCCACCTTTTCAAGTTTGACATCCAAATAGTCAATAGAGTCAGTTGAAAAGTGAAAGGTGAACTTAAAGAATGGTGTAGTACCATTCATAAAATCAATGGTGGTAATGGCATCTTGTTCAGAACCTTGAAATAGGACAAAGATATCATCCAAGTATCTCGTGTAATAAATAAAATGTTGTGCTACTTGAGAGTTTGAGAGAAGAAATTTTTTCTCCCAATAGGCTACTACCATGTTGGCTACAGTTGTGCCACAAGGTGAGCCCATGGCTATACCCTGAGTCTGTAAGAAATAATGATTCTCAAAAATAAAAAAATTGGATGTTAAAATAATGTCAATAAGTTCAGTAACTGTATCGATTTCCATTTGAGGTGCTCCTAATTCATGTAACAATAATCCAACCCATTCTGATGCCTCCTGATGAGGGATGGAGGTGTATAGGTCCACAATGTCAATTGTCAAGAAATTGAAGTCATAATCAAGTTTCAATTGGTTGATATTAGAAAGAAAGGACCATGAGTCCTTACATATGCAAGGTATCATTTTAAGATATTTGCTGAGAATGTTATCCACCAACCGAGCACAGGGGTGGGTCATAGAAGACCTCCCATCAATAAGTGCTCTGATTGGTGGGTCCTGTAAATTTTTGTGAATTTTCGAAATTCCGAAAATTATAGGTGTTTTTGGTAAAGTGATGTCTATAAAATGATAGACATCACTATTAATTTTCCCAGCTAGGAAAAGGTCCCTGAAATAGCCTCTATTTCTAACAAATGTGGTGTTCATTTCATTAAGAGAAGAGGGCCTATAAGCTGGACTGTCAAGAATCCGCTGCATTCTTGCTGAATAATCATCATTGTTAAGGATGACAAGACCCCCACCCTTGTCAGGTTTTAGGACTCTGATTGGGATATTTTCAAGTTCCCTTAATAATGTGTGCTGTTCTTTTGTGATATTAAACTTTTGTTTTCTAGCAAGAAGTTTAGCCTGGGCTTCAAGATGTCTTAAATCAACCTCACAGGCCTTTTCAAATAAGGCTAAGCTGGGATGTAGAGGAGGATTGTAGACACTGGAAAGTCTTAGACTATTTAATTCACACTGCATGGAGGAAGATAATAACAAACCCAAGTTGAGTTTCCTCGTAAAGTGTTTTACATCAATGATAGTATCAGTAAGGTTGAAGTGGCAAGTAGGAACAAATGAATTGCCTAATGATAGAAGGTCAATCAATTCTTGTTCAATTCTAAAGTTAGTGAAGTTATAAATGTTAAAGTCACCTTTACTGTTTTTAAGAATAATAGGTAAGTCTGGAGAAGGAGTGACACCCCTGTTGTTCGTGTGTGAGGGGCTCAGTTGTTCCAGTTCCTCCTCTGATCTTGATACCTGGTGTTGTATCTTGCCCCTAAAAAACCAGTGTTGTCAGAGTTCTGGTTTTGGAACGAAGAATTAGGGCCTTGCTGGAACGAATTGTTGTTCCTGTTCTTATTAGAATTAAACCGGTTGGCCCGAATTCTGTTACTGCGTCTAGGGCCTGTGTTAGAGGCTGAAGGGTCTTGTAGTAATGAAGATGGCTGGTGAGAGTCAAATTCATCATCAAGCCTATTATGTGCAGCAACTTGTTGTGGACCATTCCCAGGATGAACACGGGGAAGAAAAAGTTTTTCGTATGCCTTGTTTTCTTGGTATGCTAAGTTGTCCCGGTTCAGTTTTTTTATTTTATTAGCTTTCAATTTCGTAAGGAGGGCATCAATACTATTAAATATGAGTGTAGTCATATTTAAAATTGTTGAAGTCCAAATCTTCCTTGATGGAATTGTCTAAGTCATTCAATTCAGCAGTTAATGTTGAAATATGCAGGGAATAATGCTTAATTATTAAATCGAGGAGCTGGATACCTTGCTGGTCAAAGAGTGTTTTTAAATCATTCAGGAAACAATCATCATTTATAAGACCAGTAGGAGCAAAAGTGCTACGTAACCCCTTTGGTATAATTTTGTCCTTCACACATTGTTTAAAATAAGAAACTTCTAAATTGAAGTTTACGTAATTTGACCAATTTATTGTCAAAAGAATGAAGTTTGCTCACCATTGAGTCCATTAGGTTAGAGTCTGTTTGTGCCGGTAGTTCCTGTACTCCCTGTTGTCCAAAAGAAAAGGAATTAACATCGGAGATCCAGTCCTGGAGAGAGGGAACGCCAATAAGCACCGGATATTGATTATTGACAGTAGGGCCAGTGCCGACCCTGTTTGATGTTGTAGACTGGGTGGTAAAAGCTCCCCCAGTTTGCGTCTGGTTGGGGCGCTGTGCCGCTGTGATGAAACCAGAACTGTTGGAAGAAGAAACTCCTGTGTGCGATGTAGAGTTGTTCAAAGATCCTTGCCCAATTCTAGAGTCCAATTGATCCATGCGCCCATAAAGCATGTCAAGTCTTTTTGTAATGGCTGCTAGCATGTTATTCATATCCCTGTTAGGCTCCTGCTGCTCAGTTTGAGGCCCGAAAATATTCGGGCTGACAGGACTTTCCGATAACCCTGTAGCCATAACACAAACACTGAAGACAAACTGTTGCTAGTACAAAAAACCAGGAAAAACAGACTGTTTCAAAGTGATCAGAAAGCCACGAAATCCACTCCACGATATTTAGTTATGCCAACCCCACCTAGTAAAAACAATATAGACAAATAGATATTGATGTGTGTGTGTGTGTGTGTGTGTGTGTGTGTGTGTGTGTGTGTGTGTGTGTGTGTGTGTGTGTGTGTGTGTGTGTGTGTCCGCGCAAATGTTACACCAACAATAAAGATCCCACTACAGTAGGGAAAGGTCAAACTCCCACTCTCCATAAATACTAGCAACTATTACTAAATGTTGGTATGTTCAATAAGCAATATTCAATATTCAAAATGTTCAACCAAAGCATTGACTCCTATGCATAAAAATTGATAGACAGGAAGATATAGTGAGATAGACAGTATGACAGATAGACAGATAAATAGATATATGTGTGTGTTTTTATTTTGTGTAATTTTCAGTACTGCTCTATTGTCAAAGTATAATGACATTTGTGTTAAACTTAGCTGATGTACTGCTTACCTGCTGAAAGCTGTCTCTTATTTACTTATCTCTGACTCCCATGAAACAGACTTGTTACATTGATTCTTGAATATTTTATTTAAAAAATGAAATCTTCATTGTTGTAGGCAGTTTACTGTTTGCATCTAACACCATCTGTAGACTTTATTATCTGTTATCCTGCAGGGGTCTATGTTATATAATTAAGAATTTAACTCTAAGAAACTCTGTTTATCGAACTGATGAGAGTGAATGTTCACTTACGTGGATGTTCACATCAGCGAATGTCTAAAACAGGGAATGAAATTAGTTGGCCAACATCAGAAAATGTGCCCTTTTCCACACTGTAGTGTGATCTCATGGTTGGTATATATAGGTAGAAGAGTGCGGGGAGTGTAGCCCCCCCACCTGGGTGGGTGTGAAATACCGCGGTGTGTGTGACGGTCACAATGTTGGTCAGCAAATTTCATTCCCTGTTTCAGACATTAACTGATATGAACATTCGCTTAAGGGAATGTTTCCTCTTGTTGGTTTGACGAATGGAGGTATGCAGAGTTGAACCTTTGATAATATGATATAGACACATCCTGCAGATGTTATTCAAAATTGTAGTGCATAAGGCAAAATCTGCTTCTCATTTTGTTGCCTACCCCTCCCACCCCATGCTACTCCAATTTTCAGTTTTGTCTGATTTTAATAGCGCATAACTCATCTCTATTGACAATGTGTGCACACCAATGTTACTTTTAATTAAACATTCTTGGACAGAAAGCTGTCCCTTCTTCTCACAGCAGTCAGTGATGCTATATGAATTCACAAGAGGTTACCTGAAAGCAATGAAATCAACTGTATGAAAACAGCTGATCTTTTTGCTTCTATCACATAGTAACAGTTGACACACAAAATTCACCATAATCTCATACTACAAGGGGAGCAAAGACTGAATGACAGACAGTAGTAATATGCCATGGTTCATCAATAATTCAGGATTCATATCTCTCCTTTATAACATTTCTTACAAACCTTCTGGAAAGAAACACATACCCTGGGATTCATGAAGCTTGGCGCAAAGTTGGCGTTAGCCTTGCGCCGACCGTGTGGTGCAGAGATGGCGCAACAGCACCACATGCTAAACCTAGCCCAATGGTTAGGGTTACCACCTGTCACACTTTGTGAGGGACAGTCCATCTCTGGGCAGTTGTGTCCTTACCAAAACTATTAAAAATTTTAAATATCCTGTGATTGTAGGACATAATTATGTCCCATATTTTATGTAATAGTTCCATAAAATAGTTAATTCTGTATCTAATCTACCTAAATGTTACAAGAAACAGAATAAGCAACTAAACCACTAAATGAATAAGCTGTCACGTAGGCATAAAAGTAAAGTACTCTCCTTTGTACTGACCGTGGGCATGTGTCAGCCTGTAAAATCTGATGTGTATCCCAAAGATGTTCCACTTTGGCCATCTGAAAAGGTGGAAACCCTACCAATGGTCAGAGCATTCGCTCAATATCTGCCCATTCGTGGTACATGTTGTTCCTGTTTGGACAGCCCAAAGATGAATGGGTATTACCCGGTCTACCTACCATGTCATGAAAGATAGGCATTTGCATGTACCTATGTGCATGAAGTACAGCATGTGGAAGATCAAATATGCCAGGGTTGTCCTCACAACCATATTGGTACCGGAGATATGTAGAGTATGCAATGTGTTCAGTTGTCTGTGCCATGGGCCATCAACCAGAGAAGGGATGGATGGTGTGTGTGGAATATGGGGGTGGGGGGTGACAGGTAATGTAATAATTCACGAAGGGGAGACTGGGTCGGATGCACAATAGGTGAACTGGAGTTGTACGAGGGAGCACTGGGTGAATCAGAAAGGAAACCAAAGAACAAACATTCACATCTGCAATACAACCTGACAGGCCATACTGCAGAACACAATCCCACAAACATATGAACATTAAAATGTGCGATAGACATGTACAGAAACGTTACCGGCTCACACCCACATAATGGTCTGGCCTGAACTGAGCCATCCAACCCCAACACACCTGGATACATAATTGAATACCCATCATCCCCTCCACAGCACACCCCCCCTTGCTGAATGTCCACCAAAACCACCCATACATGGCGCAGCCATAACTGCACATAGTGACCCCTACCCACATCTAGTAGGCAGTTCCACCCTAGGCAGTCTCAGGCATGCAAACTAGGTATCCCATGCATGCATAACCCTACCACATTTTAGAATAGCCAGCTGAATGGGTTCCATCGTTTACAATTTCTGGACATCCCTCATGGGATGTGTCTGTTCTCAAGATTAGACTTTGTGGCATAACACAATGTCCACCCCCGTTGACATCCAGGCACTAGGGCTGCCGCCTGTTCCACTTTGCGAGGGACAGTTCCTCCTTGGCCAGTTGTGTCCTGCATAAAAATTGGAAAAATGGCAAATGTCCTGAGATATTATGACAAACATATTTCCTATATTTAATATAATAGTTGCATAAAACAGTTATTCTGTTTCTGAAACACCTAAATGTTATAAGAAACAGAATAAGCAACTAAAGTGCTACAAGAATAAGCATTTATGTAGGCAAAACAGTGAAGTTCTGTCCTATGTACTGGCTGTGGGTATGTTTTGCCTTGCAAACTCTGACATTTGTACAAAACATGTCCCACTATGGGCATTTGAAAAGGTGGCAATCCTACCGGGCACAAGTCAGATTAGCAGTACTTGACCACAGCCCTGCTCAGCCTCCACCCGGTCCTGCAGAACCTATGACCCAGGATTAAACACCTGACCGTGATGCACATCTCCCCACTTGCATTATCAAGAATACATACCTTTCACATGTTACCATGAAGCTTCCCCATTTGGCAGTTGGAAATAGGGTGATTATGGCACCTACGCGGGACGGTAACTGGCAGTCATTCAACAGTATGGGAAATGTAAAATTGCGTGTAGGTGTATATGCATGTGAATGTACAGACAGATATATATATATATATATATATATATATATATATATATATATATATATATATATATATATATATACAGATAGATATATCCATGAAGAATGAACATGGACACAATAAAGCAGTCCTTACGAATGTGAAGGGAAATAGCAGCGGAACCCCCCTGTAGCATTTAGTGCCGTCATATCAAGGCACCCAGAGGTGAGCAAACCTCCTGCATCGCCAACCACAGGCAGGATGCTAACAGTGGAACTAACTGTGTGCACGTGCTAAGTCTGACTTTCAAACAGATACAGGGCAGTCCTAATCACCATTCTGACAAACCAAACCAGAAGACTTAATAAAAACCATAACCACTATATGAACGTATGTCCCAGGACTATATGCTTGGGATGTCTGAATATACTTGGAGTGAGTCAGCATGTAGACGGGCCCAGAGTAGTAGGGAATGGCACATGTGTAGTGGTGCGGTTTTCCTAACTGGAGAATGGATTCCTGTTTTGTCAGTGACGTGTTGAGGCATGTGTACGGATAACTATGAACTATGGGTATACATATAAATGAAGCAGCATACGAATAGTGTAGTGGCTAGAGCATCCGCTTAACGAACATGCATTCACGGTTCAAGTTCGACTATAGCACATATCATTTTCCATGTGGAATGAATGTCGTCCTGCTGTAAAAATGCTATTATAACGTAAAAGTGAACTTGAGTATCGCATGGGACTTTTAACCAGATCATTTCAATCAAAGGGGTACTGTCATAATGAATAAGGCACAAGTAAGCACAAATAAGTGGCAGCAAACATATATAACAAACAGTAAGCATATGTGACTGTGCTTGCACGGGCGTAAGCAGTGTCCAGCATAGGAAATATATATGAGTATGTACAGATGTAATATATATATATATTTATATATATATATATATATATATATATATATATATATATATATATATATATATATATATATATATATATATATATATATATATATATATATATATATATATATATATATATACACACACATATATATAAATATATATATATATATATATATATATATATGTGTGTGTGTGTGTGTGTGTGTGTGTACTATATAAGCTAAGCCCTCCTCACCCCCCAATGTGGAGGGTGGTGCCCCTCACAGCCCCCCTTACTATATATACTCACTCCAGGGTCGCAGTACAGTGGGAAAAAGACCATATATAACTTTTAGTGAAATGTGTTTTAGTGAATTGTGTTTTCAGTGAATTGAGCTTTCAGTGAAAAGTGCACACTAATTTGATTTTCAGTGAAATGTGTTTTCAGTGAATAGTAGTAGACCTATATATATATATATATATATATATATATATATATATATATATATATGATGAATGAACATTGTAACAATAAAGCATAGACAAGGGATGAAAAGGGAATGAACAGCAACTACAGTATCAGAGTGCTGTCAGTGTATGCCATATCACGCTGGCCAAGAATGAGAGAAGCACTGCTACACACACCACAGGCAGGATATTATCAGTGAGAGTAACATAGTTGAATTGCTCAGTCTACTTTACAGACAGACAGAGGTTAGTCCCTGCTGGGGCTACCCAAAAATTAATAAGAGCATTTAGCTCTCCAACCATTACACAAGCAAGGGCAGGTATGTTCAAAGACTAATTGGTGGGAGAGCCTGGGAATACACGAGGCTGGACAACATATGTGTAAGGCCCCTAACGCTCTGGAGAGGGCAATGTTTGGAGGTGTGTCATGGCTGCGAAAACAAGTGCATATTGGTAGTTACGCATGTAAGTTGAACACGGGTGGGGTGGAGGAACTATGGGTATGAAATTATGGATGCAGGCGTGCCAGGGATTGGATAGCTCGTTTCTAACTGGGCTGTCCCGTGGAGGTCAGCGGGTTTGTAATAGGTATATATGCATACACACATGCAGACATCAATATGTAGAAGTACATTCTCTGTAACAAATGCATTCCATTTGTAGACATAAATAATAGGAATGTGCACATAGAAACATGAACAGTAGATGGAATAATAGGCTGTGCAGAAGAGGGATGGGACAAAACTGCTACAATGCAGTGGTGTGTACAGTGTCCTAAGTCAGTGCTGTCCTGATGATAATCAAATGTGAAGGCTTCCCCACACATGGAATTATTCCTGTGATTTGCCCGCTACAGCAATGCCAAGTACTAAACTGGTCTAATTGTAAAGGAAATACGCTGAACACATACATAAATAGGCTCCCAATTATATATATGTGTATATATATATATATATATATATATATATATATATATATATATATATATATATACATATATGTACATATATAAATACATATATATATATATCTATATATATATATATATATATATATATATATATATATATATATATATATATATACAGATATATATATATACATATATATATATATATATGTGTGTGTGTGTGTGTGTGCATAGATATATAGAGATATACAGCTATGATAGGAAAAAGAACACAGGAATGATATATGTCCACAGGTTATTTCAATGGAAGTGAGGAGTCCGGGCAAGACACATGACACACGCAGCATGCCCTTCCACCCCTCCCCCTACAGCCGGACATGGGAACTATACATGCAATCAATGTAAAGTGTCAACTGCTCCCCAGACCATAGGCAGAATACAGCCAGGGGGGGACAGTGCACCCGTGGATTCTAATCATGGAACACATACTGGAGTGTCCCTTGTGGGACTCTCCAAAAACTGGCAAAACAATACATATGTGATAGATTGGCCATCTTGTCTGCGGTGTATACAGACTCAGAATACAAGGGTGGGTAACCCTGATGATCCATGGGCCGAGACAATTGTATGAAATGGGTCCCGTGAAGTTGAGAGTGGGCAGCATGTAGTGGTGCGTCCAGAACCAACCAGGTCCCAGAACAAGGATGGGTGCTGTCGAGGAGGTGAGGGTGGGGGAATTATGGGTATCTACTTATGGGTCTAGGTGTGCAGGTGTTGGCTGATGTTGGACAATATGGACAGCCCTAGGGATGCAAGTGAAAGTGTTAATTAGGAAGAGGCGTCGCCCAACGAGCAGCCACACCCACTGCAAGACCCACTATAGCAAAGTGTAATCTATATGGCAAGAAATGGAATAACCAGATGTAGATGTATATATGTAGAGCTATCTGTGTGTAAATCCACTCATAGCGAGATAGAGATATGCTTCTCCCTCACCGTAGTACGAACGTATACATACAGAGAATGAATACAGATACATACCCACATATGAATATAACATATATAGATATGTTACAGTAAATATACACATGTATATAGCTAGGATATGATACAGCAGTTACGGGTAACATATTTCACAGGCCGGGCATATGTTGGTGGGACGTCCAGTAAACAAACGTGTAACGTGAAGCATCACCCCCCCCCCCCCAGCTAGGCCAGAGAAACATACAGACACACAATAAAGGTAAATACACCACTACTTCCCAGACTATGGACAGGAAACTACCTGTGACAGAGATTTGCAAGATCTACACTTGAAACATAGACATTGATGTCAATTGTGGGACACCAAAAATTAATGACTGGAGCCAGGCCCTGGATTGATTTCTCTGACCAGGCTGTAGATGTACATGGACCAGTAGGTCGTGCAAGCCTGATAACACATGGGTCGACACAACGTACATGTGTCCCGACATGGTGAGAGTGAGCAGTGTGTAGTGGTGTGTTTATACCCCACCTACACCCACAGTAAAGATGAGTGCTGTAGAGTAGTGGCAGGTAGGGAAACTATGGGTATGCGATTATGGGCTTAGGCATGCAGGTGTTGGCTGGCAGAGCCATATTAGGACCGCCCCGTGGATGTTAGTAATATTCCAGTGTGGGCATAGCAGACACCCATACCTCCCAAACCCTAACAGCACATCCACTGGATAGTCCATGAACCATTGGGGGAACACATAGGGACCATACCATAGAACTGTCCCCGATTACCAGGGATGTCCGTGATTACAACTCAGAATCTAACTCTGTCCCACCTAAACCCTCCTAGAACTAGTGAAATTAGGAGGAAAGGTAGTGGAATACACGTAATGAATAATGACAACATGTAAGAGTCATAAACAGCATGTACCTCAGACAATGTGTATGACTTCATATGGTCTGGGTCTGTCAATGTGTCAGGTTAATAGCATCAAACTTCTAAATGTGTCCCTGATGTTGTTATGCAGTGTCCCTGATTCATTGTTCATTCTTCCCCATTTGTATAGTGACAGAAAGCACATAGTCCACTGACTACCTTCGAAAGATGATAGAATAGGTTAGGGTTACCACATGTCCACCTTTGCGAGGAACAGTCCCCTTTGGGCAGTTGTGTCCTGCAAAATAATTGAAAATATGGCAAATGTCTTGAGATTTTAGGACTAAGATTTCCTATATTGTCTGTGGTAGTTGCATAAAACAATTATTTTGTATCTGAAACTCCTAAATGTTATAAGAAACAGAATAAGCAACTATAATGCTACAAGAATAAGCTTTTATTTAGGCAAAACAGTGAAGTTCTTTCCTTTACACTGGCCATGGGTATGTTTTGCCCTGCAAAATCGGATGTTTCTACATAAAAGTCCCACCTTGGGCAATTGAAAAGTTGGCAACCCTATAATAGGTATGCGGTAGCATGACTCGGCTGACAGATGTGGGTCCCAAAACCCAATTACTTGCCTGTATTGATGAGTCTCAGTTCCCATGTATCAGCCAGATGGGAGCAGATTGTAAGAGGAGCACACAAATAATATGTATAAATCACTGGACAGGCCGCCGATTCTGTACAGTCGAATTGCATGCCGTCGCTTAATGGGCAGCTATTCCTGATACTGTAGGCATGTAATCCAATGTAATACGCATCACAAGGTAATATTGTGGTCCTCGCTCCCACCCAGGAGTGTGAGTGTCAGACCAATGTCAGTGCATTTGCAAGTGTGGGAGAGAGTGGGTGTAAGCCTGTTTGGCTACCAGTATGTGAGTATTGCACTGGTAAAGCAATGTAGAGGCTAACCAAGTGTAAGAAGCTGTAACCAGAGGTTAGCATTGCTTAACACCACACAAACCCACACACACCCGCTCACAACTGCTTTAATGTGTCTTACTCCCTCCATATCCAATGGCCTTGTTCTGCCCTGCGACCAAATAAACTTCTTCTGCAAGGCTCGGAACCAGGACCTGCATACACAGCTAATGTGATTTATCAATATGCCATGGCAGATATACAGACAATGGAGAGCACCACAAACATATCATACAGCACAGTCATTCAACAGTATAGGAATGTATCCCATCATGTAGATGTATATGTGAGTGGTTATGTCCAGCATTTAGGTACATACATATATAGAGATATATCAGGAACATACCATGTGGCAACAAAGCATTACAAACAAATGGAACGGGAAACACCAGCAACGCCTGTATTATGTAGTGGTGCTGTTCTATATAATCTCCGTGCATGTAATGTACATTAACACAACAGTACCTGCCCAATCATTATGTGTGAACAATACTCATGCAAGGTGCTGTGTGCAACATCCTCATCATGATAAAGGTAAATCTGGTAACCATAGATGGACCGGTAGTGTTGTGTGTACAATGGTGTCATCCTCATCATGTGTACCTGGGCCATTTAGGAGTGATGTGCATACCGGGATCGTGCGCCTGAGGGACAGGGGTGAGGATAACAGGAGTATGTTGTGATGCATATTACAAGGTTACATGTGTCCAGTGGGCACGTGTGTGAAATGGACAGCTATGTATATGGCAGATGGAGCAGAATGGCCTTATGTTTCCATAGGGTGAGGGTCGGATGTGGGGGAAGGAGTGTAGGTATGGCTGTGTAGGATAGCTAGGGCAGGATCACAGACAAGACAGCATACAGGGTTGGTATATGACACATGAGGGGGGATACACCTCAGATGGGGATGGGTGTTCGGCATTCACAAGCCCATGGGAACAGTGTAGTGGAGGTCCCCAGCCATGGGCAGCCACCGCTGCACCTAAACAGCTGCAAAGGAGGCAGTGCTGGGGGCTGTCCAGGAGGGGCAGCATCACCATGTAAATGTGACACTCTGCCCTTGAGCTGTGTATCTGGCTTCAGAACCCCTTAGTGAGCCCTCAACACAACATGTCCTTGACCGCATGACAGCAGACATGTACCTGTCTGGTCCTGCTCCCAGGGGGGGCATGCCCCATCCCCAGTGGTGGTACCACCAGAAGGTGGTGCAGGGCAAACAGAGGTTGATGCCCAAGGCTGGGCCCCAGGTGTGCTGGTGACCAGTACCATGGTCAGCTGAAGTGGGACAGAAGGTTCTGCTGGGACCTCCCAACCCATTCAGCCTATGGTGTTGCAGTTTAAACCCACATATAGCTTAGTGATAGACAACAGCATACAGGATTACCTACAACAGTATGCATAGATATCACCATCAACCCAACACAACAGATGGCATACATTTGCAGGGGGAGCACAACACATGCATATATACTGCATGCTATCTGTACAATGTGTAGTAGATGTGTGGCCGCAGCTATGAACAGTTGCCCATTATTGGCTTGTCACTGAGAACCCTAGAGAGTGTCTTTCGTACCACTGTTTCATGTGACATATGTCCAGTCAGGGATGCAATGGCAGTAACACATCCCTATCATCATGTACTGACTGCAATCCTCACACTATGCTCCTGCTGTGCACAGATGTGTTTTCAGTGTGTAACACAGGAAAAAAATGGTTCCACACACTGACCAGTTCACAGATGGCCCTACAGATGGGAGTCCCTCATGAACAGAGTACTGTCATGTCTGTATTAAAACATGCAGAATAGCCATTACCACACACAACATGTTAAACAAGCAGCAGTCTCAATGCAGCATAGTTACACTTACATGCTGTAGTCATGTGTGGCACATCACCCTCCTGTCTTTAGGCTATTTCCCCACTGTGTATGATGTTTGAGGTTCATCCAGATATCATCTATGATGCCGTTCAGTACACCACATCCAGGTACCACTCACAGCGACTGTCATGGCCAAATACGAACATGTTTTCCTTAGATAGTGTACTGTGTTTATCATGCAAATGCCTATGGGAACATCATCACAGCTGTTCCACATGCAATCAGCTAGAGGAGGACTGCAATAGGTGCAGAGGCCATCACCTGACCATGTCCATCACTTACAATACACATGCTGCTGCTGAGCAGGTGTACTCCTTCACATCCACCAGAGAGTGTGTGGGTGGGACAGGCAAAGTACACCAGGGAAGGGCTTGGAGACTTAACCCAAAGCATCGTCTGCCACACACCTAACAGTACAGGGGTCAAACACCTGACTGACTACTCATTACTATTACATGTGCATGATGTTACTACATGTGCCACAAAGGCGACATGTTGCTGTGCTGTAAGAACATATATGTGTGTAGGTGAGTGACATCTGCAACAGAGATATAGTAGACATACATTAGGTGTGGCACACATAGCTGTCCATGTGAACAGATGCAATTGTCACCACAACCACACTCTGTAATGGACACGCATTGACACTCTTTGCCAGGTCCACAAATACAAAACTTAACTACTTAGTTTGCCACACTGCAGTAATGCACAGGACTACATGCACCACAGGGGATATCTGGAGGTTCTATCGGCTAGGGCATGTGAAAGTGTTTGACATCTGTTGGTATGCCAATGAGGGTTATACTGGGAGTGACTGTGGTTGGAAGCATAATAACCCACACGTAGACACAAGGTGCCAGTACTGGCATGCATGTATGCATTGCTTCATGGGTGTGTAGTGGTTGGCTGTACAAGATGGCTGTACAAGGTTGGGGGAGGGGTAATCCTTGGCATCATGTCACCCAACAATGGTGTGCAGTGCAGGGGTGTAGTGTCTGCAATGTCCCACACAGATGGGTACTGCATGATCTGCCCTGGCATCCTGGTTACCAATGTGTATGATCATAGCTTTGCAATGCATGCCATGTCTGTGTTTGATAGTCCTTCACATGGACATTGCCTGGGATGTGCATGTCCCACAATACTGCACAGTGACATGTACAGGTGTACCTGGTTTGGTAGGCACATGTTGTGTACATGCCTGTCATCCTCCGATATGCAGGTCAACCCTACACCTGCATTGATAGTATGATACAGGTATTCCATGGTGTCACTTGCATGGGTCCATACAGGGCACATGCGTACAGCATTATATGGCCTCTGTGGATCACATTTGATGGCACCACATATGTTGCAGGCATCCAGTGTGGAACATAGTGAAGGCACAATGTCCGCATATATGTGCCTATTGTACTGCTGTACAGGGTGCCATGTCCTCTGCATGCCACTGCATTCACACCATGCCTACTATCTGTCTTCATTGTGCATGTTAGTAGCAACATAGCGGGATATCCTAGGCAAGTTTATTTTTGCATGGCACATGGGTGCAGGACATATACCGGGTACTAGCAGGGTTGCATACTTTGTTCACCAGGCCTTTTGCCAGATGTAGGGGTATGGCTTGCCAGCACAGTCCCGTGGCTGACTGACAGCTATACTCCTTGTGAGGTGGCCAATGTGTCATAAGACGGACACCATATAGGAAAACTACAAAATCTGCTCCTCAAAACCTCTACACAGGCTCTGACAGACACAAACACACTTCCATGTCCTGTATACAAACCCCTACCTACCATATCACACAGCAGCAATTTTGCTTTTAGGGCATGCGCTACAGCGAATCTTGGGTTGCAGCACGCCTACAGGTGTATCCCTAAGGGGACAACAGCAGGAATGACAAAGGTGGTCATGTGATTTGTACAGAGAGTGCATATTCTACAAAGCACTGTACTTGTCTCACGCAGGCAGACACACATGGCATGTCGGGAATTAGAACACCAACCTAAGTACTTTATTACACTACAGCATTATGCAGTTACAGAATATGCTACCGAGATTACTGGGACATAGCACTCCCAGAGATGTATTTGTAGGTGGGTGACATCATCAGCCTTGCCAAAGGTGGGTATAGGAATTGTATAGAGTGTGAGCAGTCTAAAAGCATTATTCAGTCCTCAGGCAGACAGGGACAAACACACACACTTGGCAAGTCTGGGATTAGAACACTGACCTAACTACTTTATTACACTACAGCATTACGCAGTTACAGAACATGCTGCCGAGATTACTGGAGCACAACATTCCCAGAGGTGTATTTGTAGGTGTGTGACATCATCAGCCTTGCCAAAGGTGGGTATAGGAATTGTATGGAGTGTGAGCAGTCTAAAAGCATTATTCAGTCCTCAGGCAGACAGGGACAAACACACACACTTGGCAAATCTGGGATTAGAACAGCGACCTAATTACTTTATTATACTACAGCATTACACAATTACAGAACACACTACCAAGATTACTGGGACACAGCACTGCCAGAGATGTATTTGTAGGTGGCTGACATCATCAGCCTTGCTAAAGGTGGGTATAAGAATTGTATGGAGGGTATAAGAATTGTATGGAGTGTGAGCAGTCAAAAAACATTATTTAGTCCTCAGACAGACAGGGACAAAAGCACACAACACACACATGCCAGTGGTGGGAATGGAACACCTACCTATCTACAGGTCACTATTACAATATTACATAGTTATGAGTCGCGCCATACAGACTACACACTTCAAGGCTGTCATTATGACCTTCTAGGAATGCAGACATCAACAGGGATGATGGCAGTTAAGATGTACATACCTGTAAACCTGTGTGTTTAAAGTAGGAATCCATCCTGACCTGGGGTATGCCCATCTGCGGAATAGATGACTACTATCACTATACAGGGTTACAATGGCCATGCCCATACACAGAGGCACATAACCGACACAAGGTGTCATTGGGCATGCTCACCCACTTAGTAGCACAGGGCTGTACGGAATGCACTATGTGTCTATCTACACAAGGTTATACTGGGCATGCTCATACACTTAGTAGCACAGGGCTGTCTAGGATGCATTCTGATTCTAAACATGGAGGGCCACAGTGGCCATGCTATTGCAGTTAGACGTAAAGAACACATTGTAATGGGCTCTGGTGTTAGTAGTTGTCATTGTTAGCAGGAACTCTACTCTACATATATCTGACACTGGTCTTTTACACAACATCTACTGCTGTCCATCACCTTAGATGTACCATCCTATACCAAGCACAATATCACCACTCGTAGTGATGTCTTGCTAGGAGTGGAAACTTCTTGACCAACACAATGAGCCTTGCTAGGAGTGGCAACTGCTTGACCAACACAATGAGCCAATGTCCTGCTGTAAGTACGAGATTGTCCAGTGTTTGTCATTCTGGGATGACATGACCGACAGTAGACAGGCCTTTGACACATATCACATGCATCCATGATTCAAGGGAGTGGGGATAATACCCTAGTCGCATCTGTCCATATAGTGCCATTCCAAGGCAAATGTCCTAAACACAGGATAACATCCTGACACCTAGAGGACATCTGCATTGTATGCTTATGTTAACCAGTGCTAGATGTGTAGCGTCCATAATCACAGCTGCTCACTGTAGATCCAACAATGGGGAGTACTGATATCTGTGCAGTGAGGAACACCTGGCTGAAGGCTTTGTAGTGCACAATAGCACTACCACCATATACCTCAGAACCAGACCTGTGGGCCATAACACAGGTACGGACCGCTCCAGGTGGTGGTGTCCCTAAATACATAGAGGCCACTCACATGTACTGACCGGTACCCCCACGAAAGGCATCACAGATGAGTCAGGTGCAAGACACAGTGTCAAATGCTGCATTCTAGGATCTAAACCTCAGACACCACCGTACCCTCGGACCACCAACACACATCCATACATGTTGTAGGACATATAATAATACACCACCATGTGACCCTTGACCAGTGGACTGTACCAAGCTCTACATTAACTGTAGAGAGTACCCATGTACTGACACAGTTGCATCATGTGTTATGCAATGCAATGATACCACTGTCTGTAACCAGGTCTGCTGTACACATACCAGGGGCCCTCAATTATTTACAGCATTAGCAGATGCCTGTTGCTGTACACCAGTAGACACCCTCATGTTTGGATATGACATACATGTACCTGCCCTGTATATGTACATGCCACACACACATACACACAACATACATGTAAATAGCATAGCTGCTGTTGTCCTTTGTGCAGACAGGTCGCTACAGCCATTACACACATGCACATGAAATGTAGGTCCATGGCTGCTGAATGCTAACAGTACATAAGGTGTGATATCAATGTTGACAGAGGTAATATTCCCTCTGTACCGGTCACCCATTACACCTATCATATCATACAACAGTCCATGTGTCATGTATGTCATTACACATGTCCACCAATTGCAATGCTTACAAACATGCCCAAATGACAGGATTGTAGGACCTGCACACATGTACATGTAGTGGTGTGTGTTCAGATACCATGCGTGTGCAGTTGCTGATGTATGCAGGTGACATGTATCATAGCACATCATGCAGTTGCAATGCAGCCTCAACATTGCCAACTGTATATGGTGATATGATGCATGTACGGAAAGATGTACCTCAGGTATGGACAGATGTGTGGAAATAACTAAGTGATGTGTGTCACAAGTGGTCCTACAATAACCTGTGTAACTGGTAAGCTACCATACATATCATGAGCTAGGCAGGTGTTTGATTCACAGTACTGGCATGTGTGGTTGCGTGTATGTCCATATATGTCATGTATGGTGGGGAATACATCTCAGTTGTTACTCACTCTCCTGTACACTAGTGTACACATCTGTACAGACTGCAATGTAGAAAGCAGGACATAGGCAGGGGCGTGTATCTCACACATGTGAGGTATCTGTATGTGCGTGACATAGGTGTATTCAATAGTGAATGCCACAGTGTGTGTATGTGTGTGTGTGTGTGTGTGTGTGTGTGTGTGTGTGTGTGTGTGTGTGTGTGTGTGTGTGTGTGTGTGTATTTATGGCTGTCTGGTTCCTGTAGTGAGGATGTATGGTACCATACTGAACTGATAAGACCCCACCCCCATCCAGGCGATGCAATCTACTATCCGTGTTGATGTCCCCGATCTTTGGCCATACTGACTACCTGTACATGTGTATTTTCTGTGGCGCCTTATGTAGGTGCACAGTACTGTAATGATGATTTGCACATAGGCAGGGGTCCTCAACTCAACAGTAGCAACTGTGTGTGAGTGTGTGTTACTGTGTTGTTGAATCCGTGAGTGTGTGGGTGTGTTACTGTGTCACTGAATACATGTGTGTCAATACCTGAGTGTGTGGGTGCAGTTGTGTGTTAGCATCTTGTCATGGGAATGTGTATTACTGCTTCCCAATGAGGCATCACACTTCCCACTGGCCTCTACCCTTGTAATCAGCTAGACCGCTCTCTTACCTCACCACTCCATGTAACTGTACCTGTGATGTCACCCAGTATGGATGTCATGTCTGTAGCCACAGTAGATTAATACACAGCTATCATGCTCTTGGATTAATAGCTGTGTTTGGAACGTGGGACATTCTAACTGTTATGTGGCAGCTACACAGTGCATGCTGGTATATTCATACATTCCTGTGAGTAGTCCACATTGACATATGGGACACTAACTGCAAACACTGACATCCACCGGCACATGCAATTAGACCTGAAGGAGGAAAGCAGAACATCTTGACCAACATGCAGTTACTGTTGTTACACAAGACACATACTGTTAACAGCACAAAATGCATTGTACACCTGTAGTACATGGTATATCTGCTGCCTGTCAACAGTACTCAACAATTGTAAACTACACTTATCTTCCTAGTCTGTTCACCCTGTGCATCAGACCATATGAGCATGTCCCTGCACCGATGGTGTGGATGTCAGGGATGCGGCACAGGCATCATCATATTTACAGGATGATAATGTTTGCCAGAGGCCTAGGCTGCACCATTGGATGATATCATGTGTGTGGGTTAGGGCCTTTGATCTAATTGGGCGTGTGTGGATGGTATGCATGTGTATTTTGCGGTGCCCTACATATGTTTACGGTGTGTGTGTATATGTATGCACACAGTTCTGGCATGTTTCTGGCCTACACAGGGGTATTATTGATAGCTGTGGACTGTACAGGCCAGGATTTACAGTCCACAGTGTGTAGCCAAGGACATGTGACCTGTGCCTGCCAGGGGTTGCACAGGCTGTACTAGGCAGCGGTGCAGATTGGGTACTGTCTGATAACACTTGTCCACTGGAACCATGTCCTTGTTGGGACCATCCATGTTCATGTGCATGTGGCCTGCTGTGTCATGGTGCAGACAGCACAGCACCAGCTGCACTGCTGCTGCTACCGCCACTATGGGAGCGGACATGTGAGGTAGCTCGTTCATGTAGACCTGAAACAGGTGACATAGCAGGCCTACATCCACATGCTCGATGCCTCACTCCTAGCAGATGTCCAACACAGACAGCTCACTCTCGCGGATTGTCATGCTACGGTCAAGGACTCCAACAATGTCACCCAACCATCTATCCAAAGCTTAAGCAATCTGCTGTTGAGCATTTACCATTGCCTGGATGTTGATGTTTAAAGAACAGTCAGCAGCCCACTGAAGCCTCTGATCTTCTCTGTTGTGCCATTTAGCATGTGTCTGTGCCTCCATTACAGCCTGAAACATGCGTCTGGTGACACCAGCTGCTGCGCTCTCTATTGCAGGGACATGTTGGCCAGAGGTCCTCCTATGACAAGCACTGGCCACGTACCTGTGTGGGGCACCACCAATCAGTTGGCTGACACCATGGTGTGCAGGCACACATCCATAGCCTCCACACTTTCCTGTTCCAAGCTACCACATGCCAACTTCCTTCCTCTATGGCCACTGGTGATGGGGTATGTGTAGGCATGGGATCTGTGTGCAGGGAGGAGGGGGATATAGGTGGAATGGCAACCAATGGCACAGATTCAGCCCCTGACAACCTTGCCTGTGCCTCAATCATATGTTCATCATCACAGCTAGAGTCTGTGGGGACACTAACATCAGATGGGCCACAGGAGGGCAACGCATCTGCATCACCTGTGAGGGGCAGACAAGAACTGTACATTACAATCTATACAATAGACACAGACCCACACACAGACACACACACAGACACACACAGACACACACACAGACACACATGCTATGGCACCCAACATGCATGTGATATGACAGAAAGCGTGCAACATGCATGTGATACGGCAGGTGGCATGCAGCACAGACAATAATAGTGTTTGTTATCATACATCCCTGGGTTGCACACAACAGCATGCATGTGTCATAGCAGAAGGCATGCAAATTACGCAATCATAGTAGTAGTTAGCATACATCCCTGTGTTACACCATATAGATCAGCACAGGTTAAAAGTATGCCTGCCTGATGTGTGGCATATGACCTTGACAATCACATGTAGTATTGCTGACGTGTGCAATGACATGCATACATGTTTAACACAACAGTGTCCTGTCAAATATACAGTGGGGTAATGGTGTCCCAATGCAGTGTTGTCTGTCCGCCTACAGATATACTGCAAATTTAACTGATGTGCATGGCCATTGCAGGGAATCATGAGGCATTTCTATTGCTATACAGTGTGAGTTACAGACACAGTTCATAGCTATGACTGTGTCCAGATACAATACATATATACTGTGGAATGTGACCCATGTCACTGAGGTGTATACACACTAAACCATGATGTGGAATGTGTGACACAGGTCACTGATGGGTATAAGGATGACATCCCTGCACATCTGCAACCATATTGCTGCTGCCTGGCAACTATGGCCAGACATGGCGAACACGTAGGTACACCATGTCCCACATGACATTTGTGTACCACACACACACACATGCGCGCACACACTCACACACACACACACACACACACACACACACACACGCACACACATGCACACACATGCACACACACACATGAGGAGCAAGTATGACATTGATGTCCGACACCAGCAAGGGGAATGTGCTATATCTGTGGGCTGGATACTGTGTATAGGTGACTGCTGTCATGTTGTGATACACTCAAGATGTTCAACACATCTTATGTGGTGGATTGATATCACACCTACACAAGATGTGCACAGGCCTGTAGGATGTCTAGTGTTCCACATCTGCAATATAACCATTACACAAAGGCCATAGTTGGACCATGTGTAGCCATTGTATGACAGGGTGTACACACAAGCACATCACGTCTACTGTGTGTGTTGCTTCATGTCTCTGGCCATCCTCCATGGCCATGTGTGTACATGTGTTGGCCAAATTATTGTGACAGGCATCTGTTTCACATTTCTGTGTTGTCCCATATGACATACACCCATAGATGTCATATGCTCCACTGACGACAGGGTTATGCAGACAAAGGGTGGTATGTTTGTTATGTGGGATATGTTTTTCAGGATAGTTAGTCAGTGTTGCAGCCAGGCCACTAGATGTCATGGACATGTCAAGATAGCACATCACATTGTGTGACATGCATAGCAGGGCTATGATCCACACCAGTGAATCCTGTGGGCTGGCCATACTCCAGCTCACTGTGTAGTATCGTTTGCATTCCCCACATGTGTTGTTCTGATCTGTAGTACATGTCCCTACAGTGAACAGCACCTCCACCATTGTATGCACAGCTGTGCACACATCTGGCAATGACAGTTTGTGAGGATTAATTTCAGTGATTCACATAGTTTGCAAGTGTTGCACATGGGTAGCCATTGTGATGTATTGTATGTTTGACCTGTATATTGTGACAGGACCATACATTATGTGTGCATGTGGTAAATGGCCACATGGCAGATAGATCTGTGCATTACAATTCCTGATACATAATAACAGTCTCACCTGCAACGGGCTGCTGTTGCAGCGGAACACCAGAGGTACCTAAATAGGAGTAACACAGCAGTATGAGCATTATCCACACCTGTATGATAGCTACAGGATGCAATGTGCATGTTAACATATACACCAGTACATTAGACTATACTATGGTGTATGCACATGTGTGCATACACAGAGTAGCATACTATAGTATGCAGCATGTGTGTATACATGCCTTGCATATGATGTTACATTACATATTATGCAGTGACACATGCAACTATATGGAATATAGTTGTTAAAGGTGCAGTAGTGACTTACCAAGCAACTCCAGGCTCGGTGGTTGAGAGACAGCCACCCCCACAATATCAGCTAAGGCTTGTGGATGTTGTTCTGCAGGTGTCCCCAGGTTGGTCAGTTGCTCCTTGGTATGTGTGAGTGGGTTCTGGATTGGTGGTTCACCACCTGTTGCACCTTGTTCCCTGGCGATTGCATTTGCACGCTGTTTTGCCCATCTAATGAGTTCTGTACAGTGTCTGCACACCTGCTGGTATGTGCGGTTGTGGCCACTCACATCATTAACCCTCCTGCGAAGTTCCATCCACAGGGCATCCCACTGCTGTGCATCCTGTGGCACATGGCTGAACAGGATATCATGATTGTCATGTAGGTATAGGATGAGGGCCTCATCCTCCAAGTGGGTATAAGGGGGTAACCTTGCACACGGCATACCTGGAAGACATAATGATGGAGACAGGTCACAGTAACTCACATAGACATACAGAGCTCCTGCTGAACATACATGTGTATCGCATTTATTATGATTAAATAGCTGTCTTTGCAAATCTACATGACACTGACACCACTGACATGTTTGTGTCACACACATGTGACACCCAATGATGAGTGGATATTATCACCATATATGTTTGTGTGTCACCTGATTACATTGCTCATACTCCATGTGGATGCTGTCTTGATGTGGGCATGTCTGTTTGCCTGTACTGGTGTTCCTATCTATCAGCACATGGCTGGATGTGTCCACATTAATGCAGTCAACCTTGATGCTGTGTATATGTCACACATAAAGACTTACACTGCCTTAACGGACATGACCTGTGACTCTGCAGACTTGCTCATGAAAGGTTTTACATGTATGTGTTCTGCCATATGCATCTACATGGCACTGTACAGTAATTCAACATCCTGCCATGTATCACCTGTGTTGCACATGTGATACACATGGGACACTGGCTAGCCAGATGGTATTTGCAGGGATGGATATCAACTATAGCATGTACAGTCAAAGTCAACTAGTAGGCTATATGTCCTAAGCCATGTATGAATCTAGGATGAAAGGTTACCTGGCTGTAGCCGATAGGCAGGTCTCTGGGGCCAGATGGAGCAGTGCCACATACTGATCCACAGGGTTAATGATACATTTACCATGCGTTCATCACACCATGTCTGAGAGGGGGCGATGTGCAGCTTTGCTGGACAGGAATGCATAGTATGGCAGGACTATGTAAAGTGTATGGGACAAGGATCTATCCAGCATATGGTGATCTTAGTACTAGGAAGGTGGATGTCCATGAAGTACGAGTTTGAGATCAGGATGTGTACGTGTAGCATGTCCAACATCACTGGGATGGACATGGATTTATTCAGGGTATGCATCATGCTACAAAGTGGAGATGGTTAATGGGAAGGCTGGTGTAGACTATCTGAACATGGCCAATACCCCTTAAAGGAAATATGTGATCTGATATGGGTCACTTGAGTTTTGTGTATGGCTGGACAATGATCTCTATATTCATGGATGGCACCCTCTCATGATTAGGGTTGCCACATATGACTACCTGACAGGTGTGGTGACATAGCTATCACAGGAAAGACAACTACCCAGCTGCATCCCTTACACACAGTGCCCATTATGTTGACCACTGCCTAGGTGGTAGTTCATGGGTACAGGATTATTAACATAGGGGTGACAATGCAATATGTAGCTGTCAGATTGTGGCCGTATGTCACACACACCTCACCCACAAAGCCCCTTCTGTATGTTGCCCACAACACTCAGCTATTGCTCCTAGACCATAGTCATTTGCATACTTCAATAGGCAGATGCCTTCTGTTAGTCTGTGTGGTATGGACTACAATGAGGGGGAATACAATTAATTAACCCTGTCTTACTGTAGCTGGCACTGGTGAGATGTGCATGTATTATTCAGACACCTTCTGTAGTGTTGGTTCTGCCAGCAGTCCCATTGCAAAACACTCCTGTGACATAGGAATGTACATCTAGTATACCGAGTGTAGGTGGAACACAGTATGGGTGATGATGTCCTATGACTTGGCAAGGTTATGATATGCAGTGTGAAATCAACCTTACTGTCATCTACATCTGTACTGCTGACATCAAATAATCTGATCAAGGTTCATGGCCTTTCAGACCAGACTCAGCAGGGTAGTAGTGCAGTACTTCCAATTATCAGTGGTGTCTCCTCCTTTGTGGGTTGTGATACCTGTTGATGTGCACCATTCAGTGTGTACACAGCCAGACATGAAGCTATGTTTTACATGATGTGTATGCGGAGAGCAACTTGTTTTGCCATATGTGTATGATACAACCTTAAATGTGAACAGGTCCCATGCAGCCTGAGTGCAGCTTGTACCTGCATAGTTGTGGGTACAGGGGCTCTGTGGTGTACATGGATATATGATTGTGTACCTGTTGGGGGGGTGCAGTGTATTTATGTTATCTAAGACCCTATCTGGATTGCTTATTCATGCTCAGCACTTGTTCAGAACTTGTAAGTACTACGTAAGCTACTAATTACTATAGCACTCAATCTTCCTCATTACCTAGAGGTAAACAGGTTTTGTACATACTTTTCTCACTTAGAGTAAAATAGCTCTTGTACTCACTTTTTCACTTATCTAGGGGAAATTAGTTTTATATTCAGGCATGTCCAAGAGTCAGCTGCCGGTGTTCTCTCCTGTCTATCTGATGAATCTGGACATCTTGAGGCAATGTAGACATTGCCTCATGTACACAGACAACCTTCTCCGCCTACCACCCAACACTACATCCTGAGAGAGATGCACTTATCTAGCCAAACTGGAGGTAAAGCTCTCTCCAACCAAGCCTGACCCTGACAGTCATGTGGAGAAGGTAAACATTTGCACCACACCACACTCATCACATAGTCTCACTGAATCTACCCCACCATTAACTGAGTAAACTACTTGTGTACCAACTCATTAGCTCAATGCTTTCTGGAATTCCTAAACACCAATGCCCTGGATCAGCTTACCCACACACCCACCAGGGACAACAATATCCTAGACCTAGGCATTACCAACAGGAGTGACTGGTGTTCCACACCTGAAGTCAACTCCTCGTTGGTCCGATCCGACCATAAGCTGAACACCCCTGATATCAACATCCCGCCCCCACCTCTCGTTAAGGGAACCGCAGTATAATATGTCTACAAAGCCAACTTCATGCTTCTTAAGGCAGACATGGTGAATTTCATGACACCCATGCAGATGGACAATACTGTTACAACTGCTGAATCCTACACAATTGCACTCTATAAGCATTTACACAAGTGCATGGATCGTGCTATCCCAAACAGAACCAAGATGCTATACTCCTAATTAAGGAAGCCAATCTGATGGTCTCCTGCCATAAACAAACTGTACAACAGAAGGAATACACTGTTGCAAAAGAGAGTACAATCTCATGCGTAGAGGAGCTCCCTGGTCAGCCTCAGTAAGAAGGTGAGATCCCTTACAAGATCCTCCAAAGCTAGCTATGGAAACAAAACCGCCACTAATTCCAACAACAACCACAAAGCATTCTATAGCTATGTTAAATATCTTGATGTCAACACCCAGATTTGCTCTGAGTTACAGCACAAAGGCACGAACATTACAGAACCAACTGATATTGCCAACATCCTGGCAGATAGGTTCAGTGCAACCCCCCCCCCTCACCCCCTAAAAGGCCCATATCTATATAGGAAGAGTGCAGAGTCCCTGTAATCGCAACTATGCAGGTAAAAGCTGCACACTCTAAAGCCAGTATCACAGCATCTATGGGACCGGACAACATCCAGGCTGCATTTTACATGAACTTCAGAATGTAATGGCTCCCCACCTACACACCATGTTCAATAATAGCCTCACATCGGGCTTTGTGCCCCCTGAATGGCACACAGCAACAGTTATCCCATTCCACAAAGGTAGCACCACAATGGACCATGGGACCTATTGTCCTATAGGCCTGACTAGCCTGATCTTCAAGGCACTGGAGCACTTCATTATGGATCTCAGTCACAGAGACATTGGGTACCTCCAAACTTTTGACCCCTCCCAGTTTGGCTTTGTTAAGGGAAGACCATGCCTCCTAAACTTGGTGGACTTCTTAGAGACAGTTACCAAGGCATTAGATGAGGTTAAGGAGGTCCACACAGCACACCTTGATCTCTCAAATGCTTTCAACACCATTCCCCATTCTGGTATTATCGACATACCCATCCGCCTGAACATTACCCCCTACATCATGTGATGGTTTGCAAAGTGGTTTTCGGACAGAATCCACACAGTAGGAGTTGCATACCCTAGGTCCGACTGTATACCAGTTACAAGTGGCGTCCCACAGGGCTCAGTCCTAGGACCCCTCATGTTCGATATATAATTGTCTGATGTACAGGCAAGCACAGGAGGGCTTTGGCTGAAAAGGTTTGCAGATGACTGCAAACTAGGGGCCATAATTGTTTCTCCAACTGAAACAGACACCCTCCAGAAGAGTCACAATCAGATGGATACCTGGTGTCAATATCATGGCCTCAAGCTGAATGCCAAAAAGTGCATAGTCATTCCCTTTGGATATAACTAATTACCCACGGACTACCACATAGGTGCTAGTCCCCTACATACAGAAATGGTAATAAGGGATCTGGGAACCCCAGTAGATAGCAATCTCTCCTTCGATACCCATAATGACAAGTGGTTAGAATATCCTTCTACATGGCCCACCTAATCTCTCACATCCAGAACAAAAGAGGCCATTGTGCCTCTCTACTCATGACTTATTAGACCCATTAAAGGATACAACACCCCATTTGGGATGTACCTTACAAGACAACTGCAACAGCTCGGAAGACCATAACAGTACCACACCAAGTGGATTACTGTCTTCAGACAAATGACCTATGCAGCCCAACCTAAGAAACTTCAGCTGTACTCGGTTGCATACCACATACTCACAGGTGATCTCTGCTTGATATATAAGGCCTATGTCCAACCCAGTATTGCTGGATATGCTCCACCTAAACAAAAGCCCCTGAGAGCCACATGCTCTAGGGATATACACCTAACCACAACAATGACTAGGACATGCTGGATGGATAGATTCCTGAGCTGGAGACTCCCCATGCTTTGGAACATGATTCCAATGTACATCAGGCAGGGCCCCTCACTAGCACTCTTCATGGGAAACCTTGACGGGTGGATGGGAGACAGACATGTACCCCAGGGATCACTGCAGTGGCTCTGCTGGACAGAGGCACAGGGAACTAATGGCTCTGCTGTTCAGAGGCACAAGGAACTATTCTAAAGGGGTGGCAAAAGCCAGCACACTCTAGCTAGGCTTATAAATTCCCTTGGGCAGACAGCCTAGTACCTACCTTTGCACTTATTACATGTCTTATGTGCATGGATAGTTAACTAGCTCTTCCATTTTACTTTGCTATCGTGCTGATAAACTGTCGGGTGACTACAAGTCATACGTATCCTGTTATTGTGTATTGTAAATGCCAATAGACATAACTGCTTGCTTAACATAACAGTAATGCTATGTAACTTGTAATACATATCTACCTAGAATACTGTACATTACACAGTTATTGGCACAATATCCCACAATGGAAATCATAATTGCACAGTGGGCCAACATTTGACATGTTATTCTCAGTAATACACCCATACATATGCCTACTGTTACAATATATCAAAATATACTATCCCCTGTTATAGCACAAACTTGTTGGACCAGCCCTGCCACTGGCAGCATCTGGTGAGGAATATCTGGGTTCAAAGCCCTTATATAGCATCCCTTGTGGTGTATGTGGTGCTTGCCTTGTGACCTACAGCAGTACACACATAAATATTACAAGTGTTACTATGCTCAACAATACATCACTACAAGATAACCGTTTCCACTATATGGATTGCATGCACTTTAAATATTACAGAACAGGGATTACATACACAAACATACTGAGTGTTCTACTTACCTTATTAGTAACCCGAGGTGTCGTTGACTGTTAATTCAATCCTTTTCAGTTTGTGTTTCTCTTTGTAACATTCTGCTGGTATATACAGATGGTTTGAATGTGTGATAAGCCATCCTTTTATAGTTAAATATCAGTAACGTGCTATCCTGACCACCAATTGGTGTTCCAAAGTAGTTAATTAGATGCAAATCAGCTGTGCAGCTAATCCATTAGCCAATACCATGGCAACAGTGGTGAATAATTGCGTACTCCACTTGGGCGTTGTCCATTTGCCTTACTTTCGAGGAAGATGGACTGGATGTGTTGTTTGTGATGTGTTTTAACAGCTATATGGAGACAGACAGAGATATATTAGCTTCATGACTCCTGTGGATTGTGTGTAATGGCTAGAAGATGTTGTTCTACATGTGAGTACAGCTGTTATATTTCAGGACATTGCTACTTATGCAGGGTTTGTTTGTACCTGATACTTCTGCAAATGTTTCAGTCTGGCAAGGATGTTTGGGCAGCACAAGGCTGTATGGCTATGCATGAACTGTTAGGTGGTTTACAGTGTGCTCACCAGACATCCCTGGTTTGGTGTACATGTGTATCATACTGTGCTGTTAATCAGTAATTGGTGTACTTCCCGGTGTACACACAACCCTCTGAAACAGGATTAGTGCAAACAAACCCTGTAACATCAGCAGCTGTTCCATTGTATAACAGCAACTATTTCACATAGGGCCATGTTAGTGTGTCTCTGACAAGGTATGCTAAGGCTTCTGCAGATGTCGTACAGTGAGTGAATGATTTGTGATTTTATTACAGTTTGCATTGTAATTTGCTTGGGTGTGGGGGTGATGTTGGTGGGTGTACATAGCAGATGCAGGTGTGTAGAAACTGCCTCTTTGAACACATATCTTTTAGTGGACTAATACTATGGTAATTGCAGGCTGATTCATTAAGGCACTGTTAATTGGTTCCTGTATAGCATGCAGGTGATGTTAGTCCTTGAAACCTTTCGGCAATACATCGGAATGAAATAAAGTGTTGCTACATGAAAGCTGTGTATTTCTGTCATAGGTATTTGCCGTCATTGGAGTTGTGTTGGTGACTGATCCTCTTTGGCTAGGGTTGCCACCTTTTCATATGGCCATAGTGGGATATTTTCAGGACACACATCAGATTTTACAGGCCGACACAAACCCATGGTCAGTACAAGGGATAGAACTTTCCTTTCTTGCCTAAATATAAGCTTATTCTTATAGGTTCATAGGTTCATAGGTTTATACTAGGCTATCTGCCCTAAGGCATTTATAAGCCTAGCCCCCTTTTTTGTTTATATGAAAAATACTGTGCCCATTAGTTTGTTGTGCCTCTGGCCAGCATTGACACAGAGATGATTCCCCATCCACAGGTCTAGATTTCTCTTGAACAGAGTCACGAGGTGCTGCCTCCACATGGACGGACGTTTTTATTCCACAGGGGAGTCTCTGATGTCCATTAATTCCGGGTTGGACATGGCCTTGTATGTCAGGCACATGTCACCTCTGGAGCAGATGGTATGTGACTGAATAAGAGAGAGTTTCTTCAATCTGGCAGCATATGACAGATTTTTTTGGTGAGGAACTTTTGTAGGAGTTTAATTGCTTATCCTGTTTCTTGTAACATGTAGGTATTTTAGATACAGAAAAAACTATTGTATGCAACTATGACATTACATATAGGGCATTATTATGTCCTACAATCTCAGGACACTTGCCACATTTAATATTTTTGATCAGGACACAACCGCCCAAAGAGGGACTGTCGCTTGCAAAGTGGGACAGGCGGTAAGCCTATCATTGGCTCATGTCCATAGCACATATTTGTAATAGTGTATAGGCATATACTCTCCATATCCTTTGTTCATAAAGTTTGATTGTGGCGGAATGTGTGATTGCTATTGTCCATGTTATACTCATATATGAACACTTCAACTGCTGTATATAGGATACCTACAGAATCCCGAAACCACCCAATTCTGATGCCCACAGTACCAGGCCCAGACTCCCATACCCCACATTACCGACAGCGACAGTAACTCGCGAAAGTAACACAAACATGGAACACACACATGCACACACAGACACACTGCTACCCACCCCATCCAAACAAACCATCCTACACTACGTATGAGCAGGTGGGCAATCCCCCTACACCCCCCATGTGGGTGTCTGTTCCCCCCACACCCCCCACTTTAATATTCTGACTTCTAGATTGCACAAACAGATGCACAATGCAAACCCACACCCACAAATTACAGTTCCCCAGGAACACACACTACACTCAGAACAAACACACACACTACAGCCCTCAGAAACACACTTACACACAGTAACCTACCTGAACCACAACACCAGAAGCACTGACTAAATGTCCCTTAACATCAGGATTTTAAACCTCGTGCTTCTGGTGTTTTGGTACTGTGGTCTTTCGGACTTTAAGCCTCGTGATTACGCACATCGGTATGTCAAGCAGTCGGTATGTGGTAGGTATCCCATTTATATGTACCTCCATGGTTATGTAGATGTTGTTAACCTATCTATATATCTACATATATATGTATATCCCCATATATTGACAGTGACATGTCTCTCTCTCTCTCGATATATATATATATATATATATATATATATATATATATATATATATATATATATATATATATATATATATATATATATATATATATATATATATATATATATATATATATATATATATATATATATATATATATATATATATATATATATATATATATATATATATATATATATATATATATATATATATATATATATATATATATATATATATACATATATATATATATATATATATATATATATATATATATATATATATATATATATATATATATATATATATATATATATATATATATATATATATATATATATATATATATATATATATATATATATGTATATATATCCATACACCTTTTATTGGGTACATGCCGGTTTGTCCTATTTCCAAACATTCCTACATTTTGTATTTTACACCTGTCAGTATACACAACTGCCATTGGTACATCTCAGGTAGCTAAGTGGTAGGTTATTGTGAAGATTGTGTACATGGTTGCGTGTTCTAATCCTTGCAGTGGTAATTTTACCTTTCAGAGCAGGCACTGGTAGTGCAAGGCTGATTAATGCACATTTCAGCGGTTGTGTGTTACAAATGTTTATTATTCTGTGAAATACTACCTATATATGCAAGCTGTGGTTAAGGTATACTATGCAACATGCAAATCATCTGAGAAGATTCCTGTCATGGGTACTCCCCATTATTTGGAACTACATCCCTGATTACATTATACGAAACCCCTCACTAACACTCCAGGGAATCCTTGCAGAGTGAGTGGGGAACAGTGGATACACCCCAGGGATCCCACAATTTGCTCTGCTCTACAGCGGGACAGTTAGTTAATCAATGGGGTGGTGACAGCAGACACTTTTTGGCTATGCTTATGAGTGGCCTCGGGCAGTTAGGCATGTACCTACCTATGTATCTATGACCCTATACATACAGTATGGACACATGCTAATAAGCTTCATTTACTGTTCAGGTCTTGACTTACCTTGTGCCAATGGAAGTTGTGTGTACAATAGCTGAGGGATACCTATGCAGGATGCACACAGTAGACCACGTATACATGTCAATTTACAGGTGGTCATGTGTGTGTGTGCCATCCATGTTTGCTGTGTGTGCAGGTGGAGTAGGGTGTCAGTCCATAAGTGACTACACTGTCAGTGTGTGTGTTATATGTTCCCTCTTTGCCAAGGCATGGGCATACTGGGCACTCCTCCATCTGCCTACTGGGGCTGGCACACGGTGTTCATGGTCTGAGTCCCTCTGTGTCTGTGGGGCCCTTGGCAATGGTGGTGGGCTGTGAGGGCCTTCACCATTCTGTCCCTGTTGCAGCTGTTTCCGCAGGATTATATTGTGTAGCATGGCACATACTATGAAGATGTGGGCACACATGCCTGGAGAGTACTGCAAGGCTCCAACAGATATGTCCAAGCAACGGAAATGTGATTTCAGCATCCCAATCACACACTCTATGATAATTCTGGTTTCTGCATGTGCCTCATTATGGCGTTCTTGCATGGCTGTGTGTGCATTTCTGATGGGAGTCATCATCCACGGTTCCAGTGCATAGCCAGCATCCCTCACCAGGTGGCCATATGGGATTTCCCCATTGGCAAAAACCTGATACAGCTGTGAGGCATGCCAGATGTGGGAGTCGTAATAGCTTCCGGGGCTGCCAGCACACACATCCATGATAATGCCCTGGGCATTGCACATGACCTGGCAGTTGATGGAGTGGTATCCCTTGCGGTTTATGTAATGGCTACCCTACTCACCGGTTGGTGTCTTGATGTGTATGTGTATGCAGTCGATTGCACCCAGGACCTCCGGGTAGTCTGCCACATGATGGAAGAGACACATATTGCTGGCCAACTCCTCCTGCATTCTTGGGAAGTATATGTGCTCATTGGCATATGGTAACATGGCATCCAGGAATTGGTGGAGTACCCTGAATGCTGATGCCTGTGAGATCACCATGATATCCCCAGTTGGCCTTTGAAAGGTACCTGTGGCTAGTATTCTCAAGCTTACACATACCTTTGTGTGCACTGGGTTGGGTTCCCCTCTGTTACTTCTGGCTCTGAGGCGTGTCCGGCACAGCTCAACAAGTTGCTGTATGGTGTCCCTGTCCACCCTGTAACACTTTATTATCTCCAGATCATGTAGCCCCTGGTAGGTTACCCTGGGTCTGAACAGTCTTCTCTTCCTCCGGTGCCTGAGATGGTTGTCAGCATCATCCTCCACACCACTGTCAGTCTCCAACACATGCTGGTGAATCAAAGCTATGGTAGCCCCTAACATGTACATATTAAAAGTTCCCCGTCTGTATACACCAGTGGTGCAGAGTGTCTGGGAATACAAGTGTGTGTGGGGGGCTTTCACACCTTATACTATTGTGAAATGGATGATGCTGGTGTAATTGAGTGTGTATGTGCAATTCCAGCTGCAGAGTATCTTAATTATAGGTTTTACAGCAGGTACTGCTATTGTGGGGCCTTTGATGCTGACTTACCCTTGGCTGCCATGATTCATCTATTGCCCTTTACTTTACTTTTCAACCCGATTCCCCTCCCATTGTCAGGCATGCATCCAGCTGCCTGCTTTCTTCTTTTGTACTTTCACAACCCAGGATTGTGTTGTGAAATGTGTTGTGTAGCTGATCTACTGCAAGTTTGCTTTGTTCTGCTGTGACGGTTCTCTTTTCTTTGCAGTATGGCACCTCCACTTTCCTGTTCTGCAGGTAGCTGCTAGTAGCCTTGTTAGCTGTTGTCAATGGCCCACTGTGAGTTCCTAGGTGTTAATTACTCATTTGTACTCCAGTTACCATGCTGCAGCATTTCCTTATTGTCTTCCCGTATCCTTCCTTTTTCAGCTACCATTTACCGGGTTTCGAGCGCGTTTTCATCCACGTTCACATGCAATTTCATTTACCTTGCGTGCTCTCAGCTAAGCAAAGCTATGGCTACTTCCACACCCCTATCCTGCGGCTTTGCTTAGCAACAGGCAACCCACATTAGCAATGCTCCAATGTGCTTACAGCTACGGTGGCGCACCCCTCTCTTGATGTCTTGTTTACCTCCAGGCCACACCTCAGTGTTGTACTGCTACACTGTGTGGTACATCCTTACGCCAGCAGGGAGTTTGCGATTCAGTATTACTTGACTCATTTGCATGGCATTGACTACTAATTCCTAGTTACCACGCAGAACACTGTCACAGACCCTTAGCAACCCTTGCGCCATGGTTGTGGTGTAGCATGCGTGCCATTGACTATTATGGGGAATTCATGAATTTTGTTACATTGCAGTTTTATAACATTGTTAATACAATTCTGCATTTTCGTATAAAACACTTCTTCAGATGAAGAAGTGTTTTATATGAAAACGCAGAATTGTATTGACAGCGTTAATAAATTGTTATAAACCATTTACTGTGGTTCTCTAGCTCTCATTCGGTTGCTTGTTTGGACTGAATAGTTTTGCAGTTTTATAACATCTAAATATATTTTCATTGTGATCCCATTTGCGCACCGATGCATTGTGATTTTACTTTGCGTTAGGGTGACCATGACATTAAATGTTATTTTTTATGTGTTGTGCATGTTATTTTATGCCATTGGCTATATATTTAGCCATTGGCATATATTAACATTATAATACGTAAGTTTGATCCACTTTCATGGCTCCGATTTTATGTTTGATAAAATGTAAACCTTTTTTTGGTTTACATTTCTTCATGCTTATGCTTCGCCTGCACCACTTCATAAATCGCTATATACCTTCATTTGCATGCTACACTACTGTGCATGGGGTAATTAGCATACATGCACCAGAAGCTGCGCAGCTCTGGTGTACACTGGTAGCGCACATGGAAACAGCTCATACCTGAATCGCTCTGCGGCCATATTTGGCATTAGATCACTGACGCTACTCCGGCGCCTGGCACAAGCATCATGAATCCCGGGGATAGTGATGTCTCAGAAGTCTTTGATTTTCTGCCTTTCAGTTGTTTTCTGATTTTTCTGTTTATCAGTGGCAAATACAACAGATGATACAAAGCTACCACTGTTATATGACATATGTCTATAACCAAGAAGCATCAATAAAATCCTTAAGTTAAACAAAGGAATAAAAATAATAATAATAATAATAATAATAATAATAATAATAATAATAATAATAATAAAACAACTGCAAAATTTTTCACATCACCCTCCATTGAATTCACTTACTTTTCAGAAGTAATTTTCATGAAAATAACTTTTGCTATTGTACAACTGGTAAGGAAAATAGGACCTGGAGCAAGGTGTATAAAGAAGGTAAATAATCTGCATCTCAAAATCCATGTTTATGTAATATTGTACATAAAATAACAATACCTCTCATGTTGTACTTAAATAAAGCACTAAAACACTCACACAACCATTCACTCTCATGCCATCAGCCCATATACCTATTAGTTTTCAAAGTTGTGTGATATGCTTTCTCAGACTTCAAACCCTCATGCACAACTTGTCCCCATCATGTAATATTTTTCAGGCCTTCCTCTTGTGACAGTTAACTGCACAAATTTTACTGCTTGCAGCTACAAAAACAGAGTATGGACTATTTTAAATACTAGACCTGCTTCCTGAATAGCAAAACTATATGAATCCTACACTAACAGAAATGTATTTATTTATTTATTTACATCTGTTTACCAGGAAAGTCCGACTGGGCCAGAAGCCCATTTTCAGTGAACTGTCATTTCTGTGAACAGCCACTACAGTAATTTTTTTCCTAAGGGAAAAAAATCTCTTGGCCATCATCATTAATTTGCCCCCCTCCATTGTAGTGCGATCATGTAGTTGGTATATTTAGTTGGGGGAGTAGGGGGGCACAGCCCTCCACATTGTGGGTGTGTGGGGGGTGAAGTCTCCCACTTTGATAGGTTTTGAATACTGTCTTGTTTCTGGTTGGCCAAGTTATTTTCCCCTAGGGAAAAATTCACTGTAGTGGGCATTCACAGAAATGACAGTTCGCTGTTTAGTGGTCGGCAAACAGGCATTTGGTGACTTGGGATTTCAATGTCGTAATATAGACCCAGCTTTTTTCTGGAGAAATATATAGGACTTTTAGTCCTGACATAATGAGCACTTATATATTATGAACATTACATTTACATAGTATTTGTGTAGTGTTAAAAACACACAAGGTGAAAACAAAGCATACTGTAAGAATGTAACAAGGAAAATCCTCTAAAATGCTAGATTTACTAAATGTGTATAATAGTTCAAATATCATTTCCTCGAAGGTAACTCACAATAGCAACATTCAGAGAGTTCTAATAAGATATTTTAGTACTATATATACACACATACACCACCAGTGAAATTTACCCATTCTGAGAGTGGACACCGCCTTTGTCTATGTGGTAATCATATAAGTATAATGACCATGATACTCCTTGGTAGACTGTCTCCATAACAAACCATATCAATAATCATTCACAAGTGATTATGCAACTACCATTTGCTTTCATATATCACCTACTCCCTAAAGATGATGCCCACATCTAATATCTCACTGAGAAGAAAATGAATTACATAATAGCCTCAGTACCATATTTCAACTTGTTGCTCATAGACATATAGAGTGACTCCTAATGAGCCATATCATTTTAATTTGACAAGGAGTAATGCAACAGTCCTGTGCTTTCACATGCAACATGCCTCATCTCCGTCTTTCCCAAAATATATCCAGCTTCATAGCAACCCTAGCAAGATAGAGGGATAAAGCCCTGACTATGACCCAGGTGACCTATGTTCAATTAGCACATTGGGTGACTGACATAAATGGAAGGAAGGAGTAGTTTTAGCATTCTGGTGTGGGTTGAAGGCCTTTTGGCATTTACTGTGTAAATCACTGTGGAAGGCTGGGGATGGCACTATGGTAGGCACTCTTAAAGATCAGTGCAAGGTAAAGACATGCCTAAGCTCCTGTAGAGGTGGGAGATATGCTGAACATCTCTATTCCACATCCACCCCCCAGCATACAACTGGGTCTGCAAATTAAGGGAGGAATGGGTAAGTCAAATGCAAGAAATACCTCCTGGATAAACGCTCAGACATGTTGAGCCTTCATATGCTCTGCAATTATGGACTAATTCTGGGGGGTGGGGGTCAAAAAAGACAGCTATTAGATTTGACATGTATAGGTATCAGGGTACCAGGTCAGTATCATTAAGGACAGTGGAGGGAGAAAAATTAGTAAAAAAGACATTTACTTTCTATGTATACCTTTGATCTTTGATTGTTAAGAATGTAAAAGAAAAATTGGCCACAGTGATTATTTTCAATCTATTGCTTTGTTTATGCACCTCCTACCCACAAACTAGCACAATCACTGTTTTGCATGAAACATATAACTGTCCTTTGCTTTTGTATACAGGATACTTTCAACAGATATAAACAGATATATAAACAGACAGGCACATAAGCAGACAGCAACATAAACACACATACACCTGATCATCTCTCTCTCTCTCACACTCATACACACATACACTTTCACACACAAACATACTCATACGCACACACTTTTTTAACTTTTATTTTATTTTACACTCGCTAAACAGCAAAAATCGCTGCTCAGTGAGCGTAAAGTAATGGTGGCCATTCTGTTTTTCTCAGTCCAAGCTCCACAGTGGCTTGATAAGCTGTGGAGGAGTGGCGGACTCGTTTTTTAGCTGGCATTACTTGTACATTAATACTGTGCTGGATAAGGGTCATTCTCCAATGAGGGTACTGATGTAGAGTAAGCCCATTCTCTAATTCTTTTTAAACCATACTTCTAAATATGTCATTTAATCATGTCAACACACACATATATATATATATATATATATATATATATATATATATATATATATATAGTATTTCTGAACCAGTTCATGCAGTCACAAGAGTTTTTTATTTAGCAAACATTTCCAAAAAGAAGGTAAAAGGAATGTCCTTAGAAATGCCATAGTCTTTTTCATGTCTCCTGAAAATGAAGGTGGCATTGTAGAATCCAGAGAATATGAATCCATAAAGGTAGTGGAGTATACTGGGACTGGATATAAGTTAATCAAAAACAGAATGGCAAAATTATGTCAAAGAAAAGACAAAATGCCTATATTTAATAAAATCTGTGTAGACATGGTGTAGAGCCTACACGGAAGGTACCATGGCCATCTACGCAGTTCCCCCTTGGTAGCGCACCATGCACATTATTGATGGTGCGCTGTGGAGGGAGAGCCATGGAACATGATTATTGAATGAGTGTAGCGAGTGTGCTACTAACTGCGTCTGCAGATGAGTAAAACAACTCCTGCACTGTTTTTTAAGTTTGGGCAGAGTGGAGTGCAGCAGTTGACACATGCTAGATGTCTAGAAATAGAAACTGGATGCATTTAATTATTAATTTAAAGGTCAAGTTTAAACATAGCTGAGCAGGTTTGCATGGCATGGTGTGGTGCTCAGCAGTGCTTAAACATAGCTGAGTGGTATATCTAAAAGTATAGCAGCATTCTGTACATCCATGTAGCCAAATGGGTAGAGTGACAGCCTTATGTGAATAGGTGCAGGGTTTGAATACATGGAAGGGTTATTAAGCATTTATTTTCCAAATACAAATTATGCTAAATAATTTCAAATCCTGATTTTTTGCACTCAGCTAAGCTCTGCTAAGCCTCGCTAAACCTTTGTAAGCACTGCTTAAATACGACACATTTTAGCACTGCTTGGCACTGCTTGGTACAACACAGCTCTACTTAGCTGGTTTGCGCACTACTAAGCATTAAGCATTGCCAGTTTAAGCACTGCTGAGCTGAGCTAGTTTGCATTGTGCAAAGTGAAGTGCTACAATTTTAAATATTGCCCAATGGTGTTAAGGGCAAGAAAACAGGCTATATTAAGCTCAACAGGAGGGAATATTGCATAAACAGTTGGAATTGGAACTGTTCAGTAACTGTGACAGACATTGGAGAAGGTGCATGCTTCTGGGCACAGTGGTGGGGTATTCTGCAGTTTAGGGTCATGGTTGGACTCTCAGTGAAAGACCATGAAGACTGGCTGCTGCAGTGGCAGTTCCAGGGCTCACAGTACAAAGTGGGGGATAGGGACCAGCTGGCACATGATCTCAGCAGTGCTACAGGTATCCCCCACACAGGTGAGCAGGACTGTCACCACTATGATGACCTGAGGGGGATCTTCTGGACACCTGGGTCCAGGAAGCTCAGGCTTGGGATGCCCCAGAAGTTTGTAAGTAATGTTAGCATTGTTTCACCACTACCTAATCTGAATGTTGGATATACAGATATGAATAATGGTGTGTTTTTCTCCCTATAGCTGCAGAGGAGAGAGCTTGCAACATTGAGGCACATAGGGGGCACCTGGCCAGGTTGCACCATGAGTGCGGTGAGTAGGGATGTAACTTGCAATCTATAGTCATATAAACAACAAAGAGTAAAGCATTAACTGTCAGTAGGTATATACAGTTTTGATTGTATTGCAATTAATGTGGTCATAGACCTAGACTGCAATAAGTGCCTACTAACAAGTGTAGTGCAATAAGCAGGGAACAGTAAAGCATTAACCTTGATAATGTAAATGACATAAAGTTTCAATTGCAATAACTGTGGAATTTCAGCTGTATTGCAACACCTGTAATAAAACTAGTGCTGTGCAAGAAAAACATGAAACTATAGCAGTAACTGCACAAATGTGCCAGTAATATAGCTGTGTTGTGCAATCTGTGTGTAAATAGGGCTATTTTGCATTAAATCGAATATGACAACTGTTCTTGAATAAAAACAAAAAAACAATAGCAGTCCCTGTCTCAAGTTATATCTCATATAGAATGTTGTGAAACAAGTGTAGATTCATAGCCATTTTACTACAAATTAATTATTATATCTGTTCTGCAATAACACATGAAGCTATAGCAAGAACTCACACTGTATATTGTATGTATCAGGATTGTCTTGTGTTAACCATCACTCTTCAGCTATATGCATTCAGGCTCTGAAGTATGGTACTGCAGACAAGTATAACAGTGTAACAGCTGTAGTCTGCATACATACTGTCTGCAAATGTATATGGGTGAGATAGCCAACCCAATAATCTGATATGGTGTGTACACTTTACAGATATTTCCACCCCCAGTCAATATTTTGTGTACACCTGCATTCTATGTAGTACTGTATAGGTTACCTAGTATCTCTGTCATGCAGAAATTGCATCCATGTGTCCAGTTGTCAATGCAGTCTACTATAAAACTGTTAGAACTATTACCAGGTCTTATTTTGTTTCCAGGTCAGTTCTAGGCAGATATAAGTCAATCAGTATTTAGCAGTGACTCAGTAGATTAGCTTGTTAAATGCTCTCTGTTAACTACATTTTAGCACACATAGACCAGGGTTTGAATCCAATAGCATGTAGTAATCAATAGTACTGAATCCGTTATGTAATAATAACAGATTTTCTTTCCACAGGAACTACAGGTAAATGGGTGAGGTAGCCCATATTATGTGTATATAATTGTGTACAGATGTCAGACTGTTAAACTCAGTGCCAGGCATGTGAAAATGCTGCCTACATTAAAGCAATGAAGTACAATTTTTAATAAAATTAAAAAAATAAATAAAATGTTGTAATCTTGGTATGGCTGTATGCCTGGAGTGACTCTGAAATGTTGCTGAAGTCAACTGTACATGTCCTCTGCAGTCACTGCTATTGGTATCTATTCCCATGCCTGCCAAGCAAGACATGATAGTTGATTACTCTGTGTACTGTACACATACTGTCTCTCGAGTGTCACGCTGTCACGGAATGTAATTACTGTTGTGTAATCCCTCTTTCACTGATGTATCACTGACATGATGGAAATCAATAGCAAAGTAACAGAACATCAGCCCACAGAACACCTTGATATTTATATAGGACCACCTGATGTGAAAGTGTTCTACATAGTTGTGTACCTGCAGGTGTTACTGACTGGCCCATACTGTCCCATGCAGATAGCTTGAGAGGCATGTACATGTTACAGGAGATAAATGGCACCTATACATATAAATAAAGGACAGACCTGTAGAGTAGCTAGAGGTATGTTGTCAATTATACAGCTTATAATGGTATTAATGCACTGTATTTCTCTCTCACCCCATCCCTTATATGCACATATATTTATTATTGTTATTCATTGGTTATGGTTTACTATTAATATATGTTCTGCAATAAGCATTAATTTGGGCATGTGTTTTATTATTGTTATGTATTACAATGGTTGTATATTAACATATATTGTAAAATTACCTATTTTGTTGGCCTTATGCCATAACTATTACTGGCATGCTGTTCATATACTGACTGTTATGTTATTTGTTGTGTTCCTTATAATATGCATTGAAATTGATCGGGTTACTCCCAATGTTCTGGAATGCTGTTATTGCTAACAAAATGCTTTGTTCATAACTAACCTATACACATTGCTATGGGTAGGGCGGTTCCTGCTTATCCACCTACCCCACCTCAGCCAACTGTGGCATCAGGTACCAGCATGTCTGGGACAAAATAAAGTATTACCGGCACCACAATGTTCAAGTTAAGATAATGTATAATAAGAACAAATGTCGCTAGTATACTAATACTTTTGCTAACAACCTTCTTCAGGCAAAGCAGTTGATAATAACAATCAAAATATTTATATAAAAGTAACATCACATGACACTAGTACAATTATGGAGTTAAAGAAACAGTTACAATAAAAAAAGTTTTTATTCATGATTTTACATGATTTTATGTATGTTCTTTAAATATAAATATATATATATATATATATATATATATATATATGTGCATATAAAAATGATCAAAAGTAACCTAGATAAATCATACCTGTATTAATAATAATAACTATGAGTATTAATTAATCTTAGCTTGTAGCTGTTTAAGTGTAGGTTTCAGGGTAAAATTATCATTCATGCCTGGATATATATTGGCTCTGAATCTAAGAATCCATTTATTTTCTAAGTTTTCAATGTGATTATTCAAATCACCTCCCCTTATTGTGTCATGAACATTTTGTAGTATTAAAAACTTAAAGATATGTGTTGAATTTGTATTTTTTATATGTCTATACATTGCATTAGAGTCCACTTCTCTCCTAATTTCTGAAAGGTGCTTGCAAAGTCTACCTTCAGTTTCTGATTAATTTTTCCTGTGTAAAATGCTTGGCATTGACAGTGTCTGGACATATATACAATGTTAGTGGTGTTACATGTACCTTCACTGTTTACTTTAAAGAGTTTATTAGTAAGTGGCTGAGTAAAAGTAGTATCAGTATCTATATATTTACAGAATTGTCAATTATAACATGGTAAGGTACCCTTTCTCTGTGTTACTTTATGTTTATTATACAATGCCTCCTCTAAAACGTGCACGCTGGTTGGCCAGCCCAACCAGCATGCCCGTTGTAAATCCCTCAATATACTAATGGAAAAAGGTCCGGTCGCCCGGACTTTATCCGTTAGTATAAAACACTGTCTCGCTATGTTAAAAGAGTTTAACATAGCGACACAGGTTTAAAAAAAGCAACGCAGATCTCCGTTGCTTTTGTTAAAGCTGTCTCGCTATGTTAAACTCCTTTAACATAGCGACACAGTGTGTAAAAAGCAACGGAGATCTTGTGATCTCCGTTGCTTTTTTTTTAAACCTGTCTCGCTATGTTAAATGAGTTTAACATAGCGAGACAGCTTTAAAATAAGCAACAGAGATCTCCGTTGCTTATTTTAAAGCTGTCTCGCTATGTTAAACCCATTTAACATAGCGAGACAGTAAAAGCAATGGAGATCTTGCGTTCTCCGTTGCTTTTGCCCACAACTCTGATGTACTGTGTAGGCATGCGCAGTACATCAGAACTGCCGCCGAATACCAGACAGCTGCGGAAGGGCAGCAAAGAGGCGTATACAATGCCATTATTTAAGAAAAGTAAGTATTTCTTTTCTTAAATAATGTCATTAATAATAATAACCACGCCTGGGTGTGGGTAATGCTGGATTACCCACGGTTGTCTTTGTTTGGTAACGCGGGCTTCGCCCTCAGGACCAAACCATGCCAACCGTGGGTAAATCCAGCATTACCCACACCCAGGCGTGGGTTATTGCTATAATATACCTCTCTTGCTATTTATAACATAGTTTTTGTTTGAGATTGCCCAGATTCTTGTACCTAAAACTTAAATTTTGTATTGTATTATCTTGAAAAACTGGAATATGGTTTAACATGGGCCAATATTTTTTATTATGTTTTTAATAATTTTAGAATTAGCATCATAAGGTAAAATAGATCTATTTTTTTTAATTTTGTCCTTGGAACTGCTATCATTAGTTATTTTATTTAAAAAATGTTTCTCTGAAAAAACAAGATTAAACAAATGACCTATATGATTTTTTACTTCATCATGCACCTTGTTTAAAGCATCTTTATGATAGCCTCTATTAATGAAATCATTGTGAACAGTAAGCATTTGTTGATGCATAATATCTTGATTAGTATTTAATCTTACTGTTCATATTAGTTGACTTTTTACCACATTATTAAAAATATGAGGTGGGTGCATGGATTGCTTATGGAAATATGTATTCTTTCTAACATCTTTTTTTAAAAAGAGCTATTTCCAAGTATCCATTCACATTTTTAAAATTTCTTACATAAAAAAATCAATCTGATCAAATTTGATAGCATGTTTAAAAGTTAAAATAAAATCTGTGGTTTCATGTAAAAATACCCATCATTTATTAAAATAATCTAAGGCACCATTCTATATTAAAAAAATGTCATCCACAAAATGCTTATAGAACAAGATGAAGTGTAGATATGGAGTCCTAGTTTCATCAAAAATATAATTGAATTCCCAATTGTTAACTACTACATTAGCATAACTATAAGCCATGGTGGTACCCATTGCTACCCACTTCCATTGACATACCAGCGTGTCTGGGACCCACGCTGGTGGTACCCCCTCTGCAGCCCCTGCACCACCTTTGGGTGGAACAGCCTCAGGAGACAGGGCTCATCCCCACCCATGGAGGAGTGGCAGAGGAGTAGTCACACAGGACCAACTACTAGTTATGGTGCACAGGATAGTTCATAGAAACTATGAACAGCTCCTGCATTGGATTGAGGGCAGACAGGACAACCTGGTAGGGCCTGATGGCCCTGGTACCCAGCTCCAGTGAAGCCACATTTGGGGCAGTGAAGGAGCAGTGTTGACTGCTCATGGGTGGGGATCTCAGTCACACTGCTGCCATCTGGAGGCATATGTTCATCAGATTCCACAACACCCTCCTCATCCAAGATCTTTACCCCCTCATGTATCCCACACTGCCCCTGTTTGCTGTTTTGTCTGACTGCAAATGCAACCTCTCCTACCCAATTTACCTCCCTACATGCACTTACAGCCCTCCCCCAACTTTTCACTCTCTCCTTAAAAAAAATTGGGACCTGTTCCACAAAAATATATATATATTGCCCCATACACAGCTCTCCATTTTCCACACATGTCCACTGGACGCAACTAATTAGGTCCATTTGGCTTGACAACACATTGCCTCACCCCTCTGTCTGGGGTTTGAGGGTCCAAAATCTGTAAAAAAGGCACAGCTGTTGCTGTATAAGAAACTGAGAGCTATAGTCCTTTTATGCACCTGTCCTGCACATCCCTACCTGCCTTTCAGTATGATTTACTGCCTGCTTGCCCCATTTCACCACTGTCCTATCACCCTCTTTTACTTTTCTTGTTTTACTTTTAGCGCAGATTTGCGTGGCACTTAGTAGTGCATCATGCAAACCTGCTCAAACTCACTTAAAAGTGCTTTAAAGTACCTTAATGGTCTTATGTGTTTCTGACAGTGTTGGGCACATCTGCAAAAGAATAACCTCTGCCATGTTTCAAACCCGGGCACTTGTCAACTACAGCACAGTCCATTATACCACTAGGCCACTCAGCTCTGAGTTCAAGTAGGTGTTTCCACAAATATATACTGATCACCACTGACAGACTGCAAGTACATCGAATTTGAAAAATGGGAGTGTGCCTGTGACTGTGATGCAAACACTATGCCAGTGCACAGCCAAATAAATAATAACAGGTGTACGTTAGGACTGAGATAGCAGGTATACCTGGAAACTGTGCAGATTGTTGCAGAATGCCAAGAGTTTTGTTCCCTGTATTTGGCCTGGTTTTCATAAAAAAGTATGTTTCTGGCAAAGTAGTGGCAAGTCATTAAAGACTGAGATTAGAAAATCATGACAGACATTTCAGTGTCAAACTTCATACCCTTCAGAGAACACATGCTAATGGAAATCCTGTTATTCTATCAACATTCTACATTTCTATGAGCAATATTTAAACACTGTCCCTATTTTTGGCCCTTTGTCCAACTTGTATTTATGGCTTTGTCCACAGTTCTTTCTCTAAGAGATTGAGAGGTAGGATAGCAGGTAATTGTTCCCTTTTATCAACAACATTTTTAAACACACATATTAAGGAAGCAAGGGCAACGTGCATATGCCTACAACTGGGAACCTGCTGCACAACAACTGCCTTCGAATGCCATCCACTTAATGATGGATGCAGACAACATGTGTCACAGACTGTATGTATGCAGATATATCTTGCAAATACACCTGCAACAGCACTGACTCAGTAGATCAGTCTGTTTAATACTTTGATTGCAGTACATTCTGACACCCACAGTCCTGGGTTTGACTCTAGTGTGCTGTTCTTCAATTACATTCTTGTGAATACAGCAAGTAATGACTGAGTCATGCACTTTTAACCTACACAGGTTGCTGCTACTGAATTAACTGCTACCCATGTTTGCAAGTCAAAGGCCTGTATGTAGGGACATACTGCACATATTTGTATAGCCATACAATAAATCACCTACTACTCTGTGATTGGCACTGTTACATATCAGATGCCTGTATGTAGGGACATACTGCACATATTTGTATAGCCATACAATAAATCACCTACTACTCTGTGATTGGCACTGTTACATATCAGATGTACCTTAAGCACATGGCTCCAGCTGACTGTAAAGGGTACCCTTACCCTGGATCTGCTGAAATTACAGAGCTGACACTGCTGCCTCAGTTACACATACAGCTTGCTGTCCTCCAAAGTGTTCACACTCCCCCTATCTGTCCTAGGCTGCAACAGCAGCTGCAGCCTGCAACATATTCAGCTGTATGTTAAGCTAGCTGCTACAGACCTACCATACCTCACAACCCCCTAAAACATGGTATCCAGACAAAGCCATACATAAAGGGTGGGGGGACAAAGGTGCAGCAACAGGAATGTATCACAGTTTGCCCATACAAACATAGTAAGCTAATAGAATACAGCTACTGCATCAGCATGCATATTCTGATGGGTATGACGTCTGATACTCACATGTCTCTCTCCCCTTCTGACCTCAACCCATAATGTTTAACACTGAACTGCCAGATAATCAAAATGTCAGGGGGCAATGGCCAAACATAGCATGCAAAACTGTGCACATACCTCATAAATCTCAACAGTGTGAATTATCTGTACCTACCCTTTGCAATGCTGTATGTCTCAAATCCAGGCCCCTGTTAACTACATCGCAGTTCCCTTGAGTGCACTCTTACACATTCAAACTAAGTGTTTTCCTATTTAGATGCTACACTTTACCAAATCCCCATGGCATTAGTCTTTGTTTTATGAATTACTACTAGGCTAATTGCTCTTTGGGCCATTTTAAACCTAGTCAGTTACCCCATGAGACTCAAACCCTGTACCTTGTGTTTGTAAGGTAAACACCTTAAGCATCACACCAACCTCCCATGTAGTCTACACACCTAAATAATGTCCATCTCACAGGCTAAGAAAGGGGCCAAGGCCTACATGAAGGCCTTAAATATTGCACAGCGGTGCCATGTCATTGGCTAATGAAAGTGGAACTGAGCTGTTTTGGATGCAATTAGCAAGCCTGAGCCACAGATTTGTGCACAAGCAATTACCTGTTAATAAGCATTACCTACCAAAGACAATCAGCTGCCTATGGAGAACATGTCTGTATGTTGCTTTACCAAGGCAGACTATGATTTAGCAAACTGTTTGCTGAGGATTTCTTCACAAAAGGATTACATCACTATACCAGGTATGTAATACATGTCCCCATATAACTGGATGCAGAAGGGAGGATGGAGGTATGGGGAATAGGGATTACAACAGTAGTTCTGCCGTACATCTATGGGAATGACATGTTGGTGATACTCTGCTGTCCAACAGCTACAGGCATGTCTTTCAGCTATGCCTGCTTTGAATCAAATCACAGCTCTGGCCCCCTTACTCCCTACTACAATGGTTAGTTTTTGTACGAAAGCTAGCAGACTATGAGTTACACATATTGACAGTAAGTAAGGATGGACACAGCTGTAATATCACATGATATACTGTTATTTAGCTCTTCTCAGTCTATAAATGTCTCACAGAAATAGTTCAGACATTGTAAAGGTATCCCTGACTGTCCCTGATGTACTCTGGCTAGGTCACTAGGTCAACTAGTTTTGTTGACGTTCTTACCTCATTGCTTGGGAGCTATGGCTAACATACTTGTCAACCCCCTACAGCAGGAATTCAGGTCATAGCCTGTATTACTGGGGGGCACAGGCCCTAACTCAGCGAGAGAGTGTACATATTGGCCATACAAAGTCAGAGTATAAATAGACTGACAGATATTACTGTAGCAGAAGTGTAATTTGGGGGGGGGGTCTGGCGTGTGACAGCCATATTCTCTGCATTCTGACAACAGCCATTAATTATTGGCCAGCCGTTTGTCAGACATCCACATGTTTGTGCCAAAAGGACAACATATATCAGGCCAAAAAAACAATTACTAGAAAATGGAAATTAAAGTCTAAACTAACTGTATTTGAGGTAGTAAATATTGATAAAAAAACTGGAAGTGGGATATTAAAAAGAAGTGTAGGAGCAAATTACATAGAAAAAATGGAAATTGTGGGAACAATACATGCAGAATGTTTTGGAGGAGTTTATGTAATGCTGGATTGATTATCATTGTATAACATATATGTGATGTATAATGATTGTAACTCTGAACATGTTATAATTTCTTTTATATAAATGCTTGTTTGCATCTGTCTTAATTGATAATTCAGTAAAGGTGTTTAAAAAGAATATAATACCTTATGATATTCCACACTTTTGACTTCTTTATGATGTGAACGGTGTCCTTTACTGCTTACATCAGTGACTCTCAACACTCCAAAGAAGTCTGACTTTCGCACATTAGTCCAATGGATAAACAATAAAAAACTTTTTTCTTAATTTACCCAAAACTAAAGCCCAACTCTTTGGAATGAAGAAAACCCTCAAAAATCTCTTCATCACAATAAATCCTTGACCATAAAACAGTACTGTAGAAAGGTACTCTGCTAGACTCCCTCTTCATGTTAGTCAGCGCACCTCATTATCCCTTTTAAAGCACAACCTGGATAACTGGATGGGAAACAGAAAATACATCCCTGGGATTCCACCTGTGTCCCTGCTGGACAGGGGTTTTGGGTGCTGACTTGTTTAAACATGGGCTAAACTCTTGGCTAGGCTTATAAGGGCCTCAGGGCCAATAGCCTAGTAAACTCCTATGATCCTATGATCCTATGTACACATTCTGCAAATATCTGTGTACTGGAGATGTATGATGCCTACAGAAAAGATATACTGCAGCAGGTTTGCATTGCTGTCTGTCATTGTGGCACACTGCTGTTGCTAGACTGTCCCCATATATTTGCAATAACACACACCTATTTGTCTGACAGTGGCTGTATGACATAGTAGTGAGACTTTGTCCATAGGGGATACACGACAGTAGATGGCACTCATGGGTGTAAAGACATACAGCAGATTCTGTCATGGCAGAAAGGGAAATAACCAGTATTGCTACTACGTTGATGATTGCCACACATGTAGTGTGTTGATAGACTGCAGGGTATGATGTGAGAGGTAGCAGTAGATAGTGCAGACAAAATTGGTTTTGCAGGGTCTGTACATAGTGGATGTCCATGCATCTGGTCTTGTGATGTATTCCCCTCTTCTTGTCTTTCAAGAAGGATGTATCGAAGGAGGCATCCACCATTTACAACTGCTGAAAACAACGATATCCTGGATGGCCTCAGACTGCATCATAGCAGCATTGTGGGGTGAACTTGTCAGGGAGGTTAATGAAAGTCAACATCAGGACAGGACCTATGATCAGGTCTGCCACAGGGCCATTGATATGCTCAATGCTGCACGTCAAAGGGCAGCTGATGTAGCCAGTGATAGTACTGCCACTGGTGGAGGGCCTGCAACAGAACAACCACTCTTGGCTACAGAGGAATTCCTAGCAAACCTGTGATCAACCACCAGCTGTCAAGCATCCATCACCCCATACATCCTGGAGATGGGTGCCACAGCACACACAGCAGAGGAGCATCCACGTAAGCTTTCAGTGTTCATCACTGTAATACTGTATCTGTCATTGTGGCAGCCTCTGCATTCCAGTACTCGAGTGTCAGATCTATCTGCATTGGGGGGGGGTTGGTTTTAACACACGGTTGTGCACACATGCACAGAATGTCAGCAATGTAGGCAGTATCACATTAGTACTACCATTAGTACCACTACTGTACATGTGGATATATGCACATATTACCCTGTAACAATGCAACATTTGGTATTGCTGACAATACCTCTCCCTCACATTTCCATAGGTCCATCAGGTGTGACTGGAGTCTGAGGTCCTGACCTGGTAAGTGTGATACTGTTGTTTTACAGATCATATATATCGTAAGAATGTTAAAGGTTCCCATTTTGCCCAATGTACAACTGTTATGGTTAACCAGAGTACAATAATTGCATGTTCAATATTGGCAGGGTTAACTGAAGTGCATTGAATGGGTAATCACAATTGTGTATTTGCAGGAGCAGTAACACATTTGCACTTACTTTTGAGAACTACTATGCAGCCTGATATACAGGAGGCAATCACTCACAGATGCCTGTTCACACACAATATGGATATGGTACATACCTGAAGCAATGATACTATAACTGGCATAGTATGCTCAAGAAGGGTGCACTGTGTTGTAGGTGTAGGTGTATCAGATACTCTGACATATTGCCTATCTCACAGATGTATACTACTGGCTAAATTAACCAGATGTAGCTGCAGTGTGTGTTATAAAGGGCCAGTCTTGTCTGTGTATGTTGTAGTGTGTTTGTGTGTTGTGCATGGGATCAGAAATAAGATGTGGTATGTGTAATGAAGTCGCGGTTCATCACCTGTATGAATCTGTGTGGATTACCATACATAATAGTGCAGGTAGTAATGTACTTATTTTGTCTTCCTCCTCACAAGTGAATGTGGGGGTTGGAGTATGTCCCCCTCACAACCTGATGTCAGTGTCTCATTGGACTCTGGTGATGATGCTGGCTATAGTGAGGCATGGGTAGGGTTGTTGGGGGCTGAATCTGTCCCATGGGTTGACATCCCACTTCCTCCCCCATTGTCCCCGCACATAGTCAGTATGCCCACACACCCAGTTCCCTGATGCCACAGATATCGGACAGAGTGTGGCAACATCGGACAGGACAGTGTGGGAACGATGGAATCAGTGAGTGTAGACATTGATCATAGCCAGGATGCTGGGAGGGTCTCACACAGGCAGATTGACATGGCTGCTCGAATAAGAACTGCTGTCCATTCACCACCTGTCATAGATGTCACATCATGGGTCACTTGCCACATGTTTCTGTCCATCATGGGGGCACAGACATGTCCAAACACAACATCAGATGGATGTTCAGGATTACGGATGCAGCACAGTCTGACATCCATGACTGCCTCCACTGCA